>NC_057810.1:229860556-229870040 GCF_018294505.1 Triticum aestivum
GGCCACGTGGCGGGCTGCGGTTCGTCGGGCGGCGGCGGGCGGACGTGTCCGGCGGCGGCGGAGGAGCGGGCTAGGGTTTGGGGATCCAGAAAATTCGGGGGAGTGCACATATTTATAGGTAGAGGGAGCTAGGAGGCTCCAAATGGGGTGCGGTTTTCGCCCACACGATCGTGATCCGACGGCGGAGAGCATGGAAGTGACTTAGATGGGTTATTGGGCTCTTTTGGAGGGGTGTTGGGCTGCAACTTAATAGTGGCCTTTGCGAGAGTGCGGTTAACCGTTGAGTACCAAACGAGCTCCAAATGGCACGAAACTTGACAGGTGGTCTTCCGGTGGTGTACCAAGGCCACTTGGCAAGCCTCGGTCCATTCCGAGAATGTTCAACACCCACTCGCGACAAAGAGTCAAGAGGGGTGCGCCGGTGCATGTGGGAGCGTCGGAATGCAAAACGGACAACGGGGAAAATGCTTGGATGCATGAGATGAACACGTATGCAAATGAGGTGCACATGATGACATGATATGAGATGCATGACATGAACAAAATGCAAAAAAAAGACAAAACCCAGCCACGGAGGGAATACCATAGCACATAGCCGAAAATGGCAAGAGTTGGAGTTACAAATATGGAAAGTTACATCCGGGGTGTTACAACACTCCACCACTACAAGAGGATCTCGTCCTGAGATCTAGGACTGAAAGAACTCCGGATATTCGGAACGGAGGTGATCCTCGCGCTCCCAGGTGGCTTCTCGGTCGGAATGGTGTGACCACTTCACTTTCAGGAATTTGATTGACTTGTTGCGAGTCTTGCGCTCGGTTTCTTCAAGAATAGCAATGGGGTGCTCATCATAAGAGAGATCTTCTTGGAGGTCAATTTCTTCAAAGTTGATAGTGCGTTCAGGAATCTTGAAGCACTTGCGAAGCTGTGACACGTGAAACACATCGTGCACGTTTGCAAAGTTGGATGGAAGCTCAAGTTGATAGGCGAGATCGCCTCGTTTGCCAATGATCTTTAAAGGACCCACGTATCTAGGGGAAAGCTTCCCTTTGATACCGAAGGGACGAGTGCCTTTCATTGGAGAGACGCGGAGGTAGACATGGTCTCCGATTTCAAAAGCCAAGTCACGGTGCTTGTCATCATAATAGCTCTTCTGGCGTGATTGCGCGGCCTTGAGATTCTCACGAATGACTTTGCACATTTCTTCGGCTTCCGTGATCAAGTCGTTGCCAAGAAGTTGGCGTTCACCTGTCTTGGACCAATTGAGAGGAGTATGACACTTTCTGCCATAAAGAATTTCGAATGGGGCCTTGCCCGAACTCGCTTGGAAGCTGTTGTTGTAGGAGAACTCGGCATATGGAAGACAATCTTCCCACTTCATCCCAAAGGAAATGACACAAGCCCTGAGCATATCTTCAAGGATTTGATTGACTCGCTCGACTTGGCCACTAGTTTGAGGATGGAAAGCTGTGCTGAAACGAATGTTGGTGCCCATGGCCTTCTGAAAGGAGTCCCAGAACTTAGAAGTGAAGATGCTTCCGTGGTCTGAAGAGATCAATTGTGGAATACCGTGCAAGGAGACAATTCTGGAGGTGTATAGCTCTGCCAGCTGAGCTGCTGTGATAGATTCTTTGATAGGAAAAAAATGAGCCACTTTAGTAAGCTTGTCAATGACAACGAAGATAGCATCATTTCCATGCTTGGACTTAGGAAAACTAGTCACGAAGTCCATCTCGATATGATCAAACTTCCATTCCAGAATAGCAAGTGGTTGGAGGAGACCAGCTGGTCTTTGGTGTTCTGCTTTCACCCTTCTACAGACATCACATTCATTCACGAATTGAGCAATTTCTCGCTTCATTCGAGTCCACCAATACGACTGCTTGAGGTCATGGTACATCTTCGTACTTCCAGGATGAATGGATAGGAGGGAATTGTGTGCCTCATTCATGATGACTTTTCTCAGATCGCCTTTAGGAACCACAATTCGATCCTCGAAGAAAAGAGTATCTTTGTCATCCAAGCGATAGCACTTGTATTTGGAAATGCCCTTGTCAATACCACGTTTCACCTTCTTCACCATGGTATCCAGGAGTTGTGCCTCACGAATTTGATCTTCCAAGGTAGGAGAGACTATGTGGTTGGCAAGAAAGCCTTGAGGAACAACTTGAAGATTCAGCTTGCGGAAAGCTTCACAAAGGTCCGGTTGGAAGGGCTTGAGAATTAAGCTGTTGCAATAAGCCTTTCTGCTCAAAGCATCTGCAATCACATTCGCCTTGCCAGGAGTATATTCAATACTTGGATTGTACTCTTGAATCATTTCGACCCATCGAGTTTGCCTGAGGTTGAGGTTGGGTTGAGTGAAGATATACTTGAGACTCTTGTGATCGGTGAAAATGTCCACTTTCCTTCCCAACAAGAGATGTCTCCATGTTATCAATGCATGGACAACTGCCGCCAACTCAAGATCGTGAGTGGGGTAGTTCTTTTCGTTGGGCTTCAACTGACGAGAGGTATAGGCCACAACTTTCTTCTCTTGCATTAACACATCACCGAGACCTTGAAGAGAAGCATCATAGAATACTTCGAATGGCTTGGATTCATCAGGAGGAGTCAAGACAGGAGCTGTGACGAGTTTCTCTTTGAGGGTGTTGAAAGCAACGTCACACTCAGGCATCCAGACATACTTGACATGCTTCTGAAGGAGGTTGGAAAGAGGCTTTGCAATCTTAGAGAAATTCTCAACGAATCTTTGGCAATAGCTTGCAAGACCGAGAAAACTGCGGAGCTGCTTGACATTCTGAGGAGGTTCCCAATTCACAATTGAAGACACCTTCTCGGGATTAACTGCGATGCCCTTGGCGGAGATGATGTGACCAAGATAAAGAACTTCATCAAGCCAGAACTCACATTTGGAAAACTTCGCATAGAATTGATGCTCTCTGAGCTTGTCGAGCACCAATCGCAAATGTTTGGCATGATCCTGCTTGTTCTTGGAGAAGACCAAAATATCATCGAGATACACCAAGACGAAATCATTGGTGTAGGGGTTGAAGATAAAGTTCATCATTTGAGAGAAAGTTGGAGTAGCATTGACAAGGCCGAAAGACATGACAGTATATTCATAAGAACCATAGCTTGTTCTAAATGCTGTCTTGGGGATATCTTGTTCACGAATGCGAAACTGATGATAACCCATACGGAGGTCAAGCTTGGAGAATACTTTAGCACCTTTGAGTTGCTTGAATAGCTCATTGATGTTGGGAAGTGGATACTTGTTCTTGATTGTCTTCTTGTTCAATGGACGGTAATCGACGCAAAGTCGGTCCGTGCCATCCTTCTTCTGGACAAAAAGAACTCCACATCCCCATGGAGATGAACTCGGTCTGATCAAACCCAGACGCTCTTGTTCATCGAGCTGCTTCTTCAATTCCTTCAGTTCTTCAGGTCCAAGCTTGGAAGGACGCTTGCAAACGGGTTCAGTGCTAGGCTCAAGATCGATAACAAATTCGACTGGCCGATGCGGAGGCATACCCGGAAGCTCTTCTAGAAAGACATCTTGGTACTCACAAACGACTGGAATTTGCGAGATTGCGTGTAGCTCGCCCTTCTCATTGAGAGAAAACAACCGAATGGTTTCATCACAAGCGGCATAGATGATAACATCCTCAGAAGAGTGTGTCAATTGAATTTGCCTGGCAGCACAATCAAGTTGAGCTTTGTGCTGAGAAAGCCAGTCCATCCCGAGAATTAGGTCAATATCCGAGTCACCAAGAACAAATGGTTTAGATAGAAATCTATAGTCGCCCATCTTGATAGAAACATCTGGAATCATTGTGGTAGCCCTCATAGAAGAGGCCGGAGAAACAACTCCCATGGGTTTTTCCAACATTTCCGAAATGAAATCATGCTTTGTGACAAATGATCTAGACATGAAACAATGCGATGCACCGGTATCAAATAAGACTTTTGCAGGAATATCATTAAATGGAAGATTACCCATTTCACGTCAGAAGAATCCTCTGCTTGCGCTGCATTCATCATGTTCCCCTTTGCAGACTTGGGATTATGCTTGACCACTGCATTGCTTGAAGACCTCACAGGAGGAGGAGGAGGAAGGCGCCTTTGGTTGAAGCATTTGTTCGCATCGTGACCTTTTTGCTGACACTTGTTGTAGGTCACCTCTGAGAGCGGACGGTGATAAGGAGCATTTGACCTTGGAGCTTGAGCCTGAAACTTGTTCTGATAACCTGGGTTGGGTGGGTGGGAAGATCCACGACCACCTGAGTTCTTCTGTTGGTAAGGCTGACGAAACGGAGGAGGAGGAAGGTAGAACTTTTGCTGTTTAGCTGCGCCTTGAGAGGAAGAAGAAGACTGAACTGCATCCCTGATTCTCTTCTTAGAAGCCTCACACTTGAGCTGAGCACCTTCTTGCTTGAGTGCCATATTGTAGAATTGATCAAACTGAGTAGGCTCAACAAGAACGAGAGCTAAATGCGGATCCTCTCTAAGGCCACCTCTGAATTGATAGATCATACTCTTCTCATCAGGAACATCTTGTTTAGAGAAGCAAGCAAGTTTCTGAAACTGCTTGTTGTATTCGTACACTGACATGTTGCCTTGCTTGAGATTGCAGAACTCCTCACGCTTGCTCTCAACAACACTGGTAGGAATGTGGTGAGCTTTAAAGTCCCGACAGAAATCAGTCCAAGTAATCACTCGACCTCCTTTGGAATCCTTGTATTGCTAGAACCAATCAGCTACTTGATCCTTGAGCTGAAAAGACGCGAACTTGACGTAGTCCTCAGGTCTGACATTGCTGCATTCGAAATGCTTGTTGATATCCACGAGCCAATCGTCGGCATCTGTGGCCTCGACACAGTAGCTGAAAGACTTTGGCTGATTTGCAAGGAATTGGTTGAGGGTAGGAAACTGAGGCTAATGGTAGAACTGCCCTTGACCTTGATTCTCTTGGTTGCCTTGGCCTTGGTTACGCTCTTGCATCAGCTGGATCAACAACTCAGCGTTGGCGTTAGTGGTTGCCATCAAAGTTTGCCATGCCTCCGGAGGCGGAGGTGGAGGTGGAGGGTTCGCCTTACTCCCATCACTGCGTTCCGGATTCTGACGCGTTGGCGGAGCCATCCTGAAGAGGGTGACATTCGTTAGCATCTTGATTGACAGATAGACAAATTGAATCAACGGATAGAAATTGCAACATATAGTCTTCACAATAAACATTCGAACAGGGATGAACGAATGAATTCCAAAGTAAACATCACGTCCATTAAGGTGAGAAGCCACTTGATAAGAGATTGATGAATGAAAATAAAAACAAGGTATGAATGGAACAAATAAGTGGTCAGGATTACCCAATCACAAACCAAATATCTGCGGGAAGAAGTGCTAGAGCTACTTGAATCCCACCTATAAACTCCCGAAACTTTCTGGTTATGCAATCTGGTGTTGGGGATACAGGGGAAGCAATATATCTCACCCAAACTAACAATCCCTACATCCAGCCGTATCCATCCGTCAACACATAACCAAGAAACCTTCGGAAATCGTGTAACTCAACCTTCGAAAAGCATCCGTTATACGAGTCATGGTAATACTCCCGTACTCACCTCAGTACTGGGTTATCGGGGTTATCTCACCAACAACTGCATAAAAGATATTTTCGATGTCGGCGTACTAAACTCAGGTATTCCAGAACTGCAACGATAAAATTATGGCGACAACACCTCAGAGCTCAACTCCCCGGGACACTTCCACTAAACCCCTGACAGGAGGCACCAAGACAATGTTCTCATCATAAAACCATCGGAACGATTCCAAGATACCCGCGTGATCCTAAAAAAAAATTTAGTGAAATTTGAGAAGAGAAGAGTCAAAACTCTACGTCAGGATGCCTTACCAGAGCGATGAAGAGACTGTGGAGTAAAAATAATTCCTAACTCTCCGATATATATAATCCTAAATGACTCAAAACATTTTTCTAGACACAACTCGGCCGCTAAAAACGATCAAGCAGTGGGGCTCCTAAGGTCGGGGAAGGCTCTGATTACCAACTTGTCACGCCCTCGATGCGGCTATATCTCCCACGTGTCGAAGCACGACTTAGAGGCATAACCACATTGAAAGCAATGTCGCAAGTGAGGTAATCTTCACACAACCCATGTAATACATAAGGGAAAGAGATACATAGTTGGCTTACAGTCGCCACTTCACACAATACATAAATAAACATCCATCATTCAGTTTACACTCAAGGTCCGGCTACGGAACAAAAATAAAAGAAGACTACCCCAAATGCAACACAGATCCCCGATCGTCCCAACTGGGCTCCACTACTGATCGTCTGGAAATGAAACATAGTAACGACCAAGGGCCTCATCAAACTCCCACTTCAGCTCAGTTGCGCCATCTGCGATGGTATCACCGGTACCTACATCTGTTTTGGTAGAATCTGCGAGTCACGGGGACTCAGCAATCTCACACCCGCGAGATCAAGACTATTTAAGCTTAAGGGAAGGGTGGTGTAATGAGGTGGAGCTGCAGCAAGCGACTAGCATATATGGTGGCTACGATCGCAAAAGAGAGCGAGAAGAGAAGCAAGGCACGGTCGTGAAGCTGGTAGCGATCAAGAAGTGATCCTAGAGCAACCTACGTCAGACATAACTCCAACACCGTGTTCACTTCCCGGACTCAACCGAGAAGAGACCATCACGATTACACACGCGGTTGATGTATTTTAATTAAGGTCAACTTTGGGTTTTCTACAACCGGACATTAACAAATTCCCATTTGCCTCATAACCGCGGGCACGACTTTCGAAAGATAATACCCTGCAGGGGTGTCCCAACTTAGCCCATCATAAGCTCTCACGGTCAACGAAGGATAAACCTTCTCCCGGGAAGACCCGATCAGTCTCAGAATCCCGATTCGCATGACATTTCGACAATGGTAAAACAAGACCAGCAAGACCACCCGACTGTGCCGACAAATCCCGATAGGAGCTGCACATATCTCGTTCTCAGGGCACACCGGATAAGCTAAGCATACAGGTACCGACGTAATCCAAGTTGCCAAGGAATGGTCCCGCATGGTGCTCTAGTTTGGACCAACACTTAGAGGAGCACTGGCCCGGGGGGTAAATAAAGATGACCCTCAGGCTCGCGAAAACCCAAGGGAAAAAGTCTTAGGTGGCAAATGGTAAAACCAAGGTTGGGCCTTGCTGGAGGAGTTTTATTCAAAGCGAACTGTCACGGGGTCCCATAAATCACCCAACCGCGTAAGGAATGCAAAATCAAGGAACATAACACCGGTATGACGGAAACTAGGGTGGCAAGAGTGGAACAAAACACCAGGCATAAGGCCAACCCTTCCACCCTTTACCAAGTATATAAGGTGCATTAATTAAAACAATAGATATTGTGATATCCCAAAAAAAATATCCATGTTCCAACAAGGAACAAACTTCATCTTCACCTGCAACTAGCAACGCTATAAGAGGGGCTGAGCAAAAGCGGTGACATAGCCAAACAACGGTTTGCTAGGAAAGGATGGTTAGAGGTTGACATGGAAATATGGGTGGCATGATATAGCAAGTGGTAGGTAACGTAGCATGGGCATAGCAAAAGAGCGAGCATATAGCAAGCAAAGATAGAAGTGATATCGAAGTTATGGTCATCTTGCCTGCAAGGTTCTCAGAGTTGTCGAAGGCTTGATCCTCATAGGCGTTCTCAACAAGTTCCTCATTCACGTACTCGTCTCCCGGCTCTACCCAAAGCAAGAACACAAGCAATGGAACAACAATCAAACAAGGAGCAATGCACAAGCAATATGATGCAATACATGACATGCTATGCGAGATGTGATATGCAATGCATATATGTGCTCCGGAAGGAAAATGATGAACCGGGCATCAACTTGGCAAACCAAGTATGCCACTGGAAAGATGAGATGATTTCGGTTGAAATCGATATAAGGATCAACGGAATCGGATGCACGGTTTGCAAATGACAAGCAAAACAAGAATGACGCGAATCTGCGTTTAACAGCATGATGCTACTTAGCATGCAACAAGAAACTATGCTACAACACCCCAACATGAAAACAAAGCATATGACAGTGACCTACAGGAGATGCTTAACAAAAGAGGAACACTGAGCTACAGCTAAATCACATCATACCAGGCTCAAACAAGCATGGTGAAAGTGCAAAAAATATCAGGTTCACAGACTTAGCGAAAATACTAGTATGCGAGAAATTAACATCAGGAAGGCATGTTTAGAGCAAGCAAAAAACAAGCTATAGGAACTTATAATAGCAAAACAAGGCATGACATGATTCTACTCAAAGCATAGATCAAAAGTCCCTTACTGACCATAAGCCAAAAAGGACCATAAGAAATGATGACACTCATGTAAACATAGCAAGTTTCATTACAGATCTCAGACTTGACAGAAAAACTGGACATGGCAAAAACAGATAACAAGTAGGCATGTTCGTGAGCTCGATGCACTCACTACAGGGCATCTCATGATAAAATAAGCATACACCCATCAAGAAGACATGGCATAGAAGCTATACATGGCAAGAACAACATCATAGCATACAAGGATCAACTACAACAACCTTGTAAAAATTGAATATCATGTAAACAATCTTCCAGGAAACATTCTGAAGCAAAAGTAGAGCACAAAAATGACATGCTAGACTACCCCATAATTGCCAACAAAGGCATGGATGGATAGAGCACATCCATATGTTCAAAACACCCTTACTGATCATGCTCAAAATGGGCATAGATCTCTCTGTAACAACATGAACACATGGCATAAAAATAACAGCAGGACATGACTTAGTGAAATTACTAAGTTCCTGAAATCAGCAACGTTATCATCCCTAGTTTGCATGCTTGTGCTAGTCACCACAGAGATCAAAAAAATACATGGCATACACCCCTGGAAAGATAGCATGGCATAGATCAAAACATATGTAGGGCTCAAGTTCATAAGATGCACACATTAATCATGGCAAAAATGACAAAAGTGCATGTTCTGTTAAGAAACAGAAACTAACATCACATAGCCCTCTTCCAACAGCATTTCGGGCATCAATATGAGCTCAAATGAAAATGACGCAATGAGATGAAATGATCTACTCTTCGAGACGAACAAATCGGTATGCTACACGCCGAAAACGGAGCCACGGGTGCAAAGATGTGATGCGATGAAGATGCAACAAAATATTGGCAGAAAAGGACTTAGACGATTTTCGGGGTCAACCTCGTCCAGTTCCAGAGCTCCTGTGGCACGCGAACCGAGGCGCGGCCGGAGCAGCTCGCCGGAGTGGAAGTCGGAGGCGGCGGCCGGAGGAGTTGGGCGCCGGATCCGGGGCCGGGGTGGCCGGATCTGGCGCGGGGCGCGGGGTGGCGGCGCTTGGAGGCGGCGGCGAGCTCCGGAGGCGGCGCCGGCGGAGT
>NC_057810.1:229870595-229967970 GCF_018294505.1 Triticum aestivum
GCGGACGCGTCTGGCTCGCCCGGACGTGTCCGGCGGCGGCGGAGGAGCGGGCTAGGGTTTGGGGATCCGGAAAATTCGGGGGAGTGCACATATTTATAGGTAGAGGGAGCTAGGAGGCTCCAAATGGGGTGCGGTTTTCGCCCACACGATCGTGATCCGACGGCGGAAAGCATGGAAGTGACTTAGATGGGTTATTGGGCTGTTTTGGAGGGGTGTTGGGCTGCAACTTAAAAGAGGCCTTTGCGAGAGTGCGGTTAACCGTTGGAGTACCAAACGAGCTCCAAATGGCACGAAACTTGACAGGTGGTCTACTGGTGGTGTACCAAGGCCACTTGGCAAGCCTTGGTCCATTCCGAGAACGTTCAACACCCACTCGCGACAAAGAGACAAGAGGGGTGCGCCGGTGCATGTGGGAGCGTCGGAATGCAAAACGGACAACGGGGAAAATGCTAGGATGCATGAGACAAACACGTATGCAAATGAGGTGCACATGATGACATGATATGAGATGCATGACATGAACAAAATGCAAAACAAAAGACAAAACCCAGCCACGGAGGGAATACCATAGCACATAGCCGAAAATGGCAAGAGTTGGAGTTACAAATATGGAAAGTTACATCCGGGGTGTTACATCGGGATAACTTGAGCACTCTTGTTCCCACTTTTGGGTCCATCTAGGGAGGCGCTCAACACAACGAACAAGGCAACCGGACTTATAATGCTTGAACACTCTCACTTAGCCATAGAATTCTATAATTTTAAATTTCGGCGAAGCCCCTAGTATTTGGAAGACCGAATTCGGGGTGCTATCCACGCCTTCGTCGGACATTATCCGGAACTTCGCTCGAAGCGGCGTGAGTCTTTAAGGACCCGAAAAAACCGCTCGAACAGCGACCAGTCTCTCGCCTTATCATGCCGGTCAGTTTTAGCTTTCTCCACTGAGGCGCTCGCCCGGCTCAACCGGGGCGCAATCGCATTGGTTCTCCCAGTGCCACCTTAGCCGACGGAACGAAACATAAGGCACCAAAACGTGGGAGCCGGGCAAACCCAACTATTGACCCAAGACATGATTCGGAGCCGATTCATATAATGCTATAAGTTCGGGGTGCCGCACTTGTGAAAGTGTTCGGAATTATCACACCATAATGTGGGGAACACAAGCCCCCTGTGTATTAGGCCGTATCAAAATATACGGGTGCAAGATGTCATGTAATGAACATATATATGTAATAACAGGCGAAAAAAGTTGCTGCATCATTTATTAAAGGAAGTCTGCTATGAGTGCGGACAGATACAGATAGTGCGGTAAGCAAGGGTGTTGGACTAATTAAACATGTCCCCCTCCAGGGATGGGCTGCGGACTTGGTGTATATAATCAAATTTAATGCTCGTAATTGAGACCACCTAAGTGTTCGTCGCCGCATTCCTTACTCCCTGGCTGTTGCATCATGAGTTCGGCAGGTTCACCGCCGGACAGGGCCTCTGGCTAACGGAGTCCTGTGTACATAAAGAAGGAAAATAATAATAAGAAAGAGTGGCACACTTGCGAGCCCCCGGTGTGGTCGAGCCGCACTCTGGGTCTGTTGTGGTCGTGCCCCTTCCCCTGCGCCCATGGTATCTCCAAAGCGTAATGATGTGCGCGGAGGGTTGCTCTTGCAATCATGCGAGGGCGGGGGTTAGGGCCGCATTGCTACGCGTGCTCTGATCGTTCCAGGTGGTCTTGGTTGGTGTTTCTTCGGGCGCGTTTGGCTGTATCCGGCCGTTTAAAGGCCGGACTCGAAAATTGCCTTAAAAGGCTGCTCTGTACTTCTGCCGCGAGAGCCGCTATATGTTCCTCCGTTCGGAGGGAGCATTTCGTATTTCCATTGACCGTGATGACTCCACGAGGGCCTGGCATCTTTAGTTGAGGTATGCATAATGCGGCACCACGTTGAACTTTGCAAACGCGGTTCGTCCGAGCAGAGTGTGATAGCCGCTGCGGAATGGGACTATGTCGAAGATTAATTCCTCGCTCCAGAAATTATCCAGGGATCCGAAGACCACTTCCAGTGTGACTGAGCCTGTACAATTGGCCTCCACACCTGGTATGATGCCTTTAAAGGTTGTCTTTGTAGGTTTAATCCATGAGGGGTCTATGCCCATCTTGCGCATTGTATCCTGATAAAGCAGGTTCAGGCTACTGTCGCCGTCCATCAGGACTCTCGTGAGGTGAAATCCATCGACGATTGGGTCTAAAACCAATGCGGCGAATCCGCCATGGCGGATGCTGGTCGGATCGTCTCTTCGATCGAAAGTGATCGGACAAGAGGACCATGGATTGAACTTCGGGGCGACTGGCTCCATCGCATATACGTCCCGTAGTGCGCGCTTCCGCTCCCTCCTGGGTATATGGGTTGCGTACATCATGTTCACCGTCCGCACTTGTGGGGGGAAACCCTTCTGTCCTCTATTGTTCGGCGGTCGGGTCTCCTCCTCGTCGTCGCTGTTTAACCCCTTGTTGTTGTTTTCGGCAATTAACTTGCCTGCCTGCTTGAACACCCAGCAACCTCTGTTGGTGTGATTAGCTGGCTTTTCAGGGGTGCCATGTATCTGACATAAGCGGTCGAGTATTCGGTCCAAATTGGACGGACCCAGAGTGGTTCTTTTGAATGGCTTCTTCCGGTGACGGGGTTTAGAGCCTCGGAATCCGGCGTTGACTGTCGTATCCTCCTTGTCGTCGCCGTTAATGCGGCGTTTATTTTTGCTTCGACGCGACCTGCCATTGTGGTCCTTAGTATCCGGACTGCCAGAATTTTTACTGAGGTTGTTGCTGCGAGCTAGCCAGCTATCCTCTCCCGCGCAAAAGCGGGTCACTAATGATGTGAGGGCTGCCATTGATTTCGGCTTTTCCTGTGCCAGGTGCCATGCTAGCCACTCGTCGTGGATGTTATGTTTGAAGGTTGCGAGGGCCTGTGCATCTGGAAAGTCGACGATTTGATTTTTCTTTGTCAAGAACAGTGTCCAGAATTGTCTGGCCAATTCGTCTGGCTGCTGAATTATGTGGCTTAGGTCATCGGCATCTGGTGGCCGCACATACGTGCCCTGGAAGTTGTCGAGGAATGCGGCTTCCAGGTCTTCCCAACACCCAATTGACTCTGCGGGCAAGCTATTAAGCCAATGCCGAGCTGGGCCTTTAAGCTTGAGTGGGAGATATTTGATGGCATGGAGATCGTCACCGCGGGCCATATGGATGTGAAGGAGATAATCTTCGATCCAAACCGCGGGGTCTGTTGTTCCATCATAGGATTCGATGTTTACGGGTTTAAACCCTTCAGGGATTTGATGATCCATTACTTCGTCAGTGAAACATAGCGGGTGTGCGGCGCCTCTATATTGACCGATATCACGACGTAGCTCGAGAGAGCGTTGTCTACTGTGTTCGGCCCGGCCGGGGTTATTGTATCCGGCGCGACGGTATTCGTCGTGGGTCGTGTAGCGCCCACGTGATCCGTAGATGGATCTGGATTGCCTTGCTTTGTCCTCCAATACATCTCGCAAGTCCGGCGCGTTCCCTCTTGGCTTCGTACTTTTGGAGCGATGCCGGGGTACGGTCTTGGTGGAGGGCCTGGATGCCTCTCTGTCGCGACCACGGGGTGGTCGGTCGGCCGTATCGTGCGCTGGTGATGAAGGTATGTATGCTTCTTCCTCTAATCGGGGGAGCAACTTGCGTCTTGGGTAGCTTTTGGAGGGGCGTTCTTTTTTATACTCTTCGGCCGCGAGGACCTCGGTCCATCAATCGGCCAGCAGGTCCTGATCAGCTTTCAGCTCCTGCTGCTTTTTCTTTAGGCTATTAGCCGTGGCGATAAGCCTGCGTTTAAAACACTCTTGTCCGACGGGATCCTTAGGCACGACGAACTCGTCGTCGTTGAGGCTTGCCTCGTCTTTGGAGGGAGGTGTTTAGTTATATTCCTCGACCTCTTCGTCTGCCGCCCTCTCGTGGGGGCTTGCTTCTGCATCCTCCTGCGCTGAGTCTTGCTGGAGGGGATTGTCTTCGGCACTCTCTGGGTATTATTATCTTCTGTGCCGGAATCTCCATTCTTGCTGTGGCGGGATTTAGAGCGGCGCCACTGACGCCGGCGCTTGGGCTGTTTCTTTAAGGAATCTGCCTCCGCTGCTTCTTCACCGTCCCCGTCTTTTGGCGCGTCCACCATGTATATGTCGTATGACGAGGTGGTCTTCTAGTGCCCTGTAGGCGCTGGTTCCTGTTCGTCTCCGGCATCGTCGTCCATAGCGTCGATGTCTTCAGAGTCGTAGTCTAGCATGTCGGTTAGATCGTCGACAGTGGCTACAAAGTGGGTGGTGGGTGGGCTCTGAATTTCTTCATCGTCCGTGTCCCAACCATCCTGGCCATAATCCGTCCAGGACTCTCCGGATAGCGAGAGATGCTTTAGCGAATTTAGGATGTCGCCAAAGGGTGAGTGTTGGAAGATGTCCGCGGCGGTGAATTCCATAACCGGCGTCCAATAAGATTCGATTGGTAGGGGCGTGGGAGGTCCGGAGTCCGGCAAGGAGTCCGGCACCTCGGAATCACGAGTTTCGCGAGGGACAAGGTTAGTGTTCGGCTCCATCGCCGTGGAAGTTGAAGCCCCCGAGGTGGTGTCCATCCACCGGTCCTCGATCTAGGCGATCGGCTCCGGACTAAGGGCCGAAGCGGATTCTTGTGCGGCCACCAAGGCACTGTTCAGCGGCAGAGCTAGATCATGCCCATCGCAACAGTGCGGCGCGCTTGGCTTTGGCTCGAGCCCGTCGAAGATCAAGTCCCCACGGATGTCGGCCATGAAGTTTAGGCTTACGAATCTGACCTGATGGCCAGGGGCGTAGCTTTCGATCTGCTCCAGATGGCCAAGTGAATTAGCCCGCAGTGCGAAGCCGCCGAATACGAAGATCTGTCTGGGGAGAAAAGTCTCACCCTGGATAGCGTTGTTGATTGAAGATGCCATCGAGCCTACCGGCGACAACACAGAGGAACTCTCAATGAAAGCACCAATGTCGGTGTCAAAACCGGTGGATCTCGGGTAGGGGGTCGCGAACTGTGCGTCTAGGCGGATGGTAACAGGAGACAAGGGACACGATGTTTTACCCAGGTTCGGGCCCTCTTGATGGAGGTAAAACCCTACGTCCTGCTTGATTAATATTGATGATATGGGTAGTACAAGAGTGGATCTACCACGAGATCAAGGAGGCTAAACCCTAAAGCTAGCCTATGGTATGATTGTTGTGATGTATGTTGTGTCCTATGGACTAAAGCCCTCCGGTTTATATAGACACCGGAGGAGGCTAGGGTTACACAGAGTCGGTTACAATGGTAGGAGATCTACATATCCGTATTGCCAAGCTTGCCTTCCACGCCAAGGAAAGTCCCATCCGGACACGGGACAGAGTCTTCAATCTTGTATCTTCGTAGTCTTGGAGTCCGGCGGACGATGATAGTCCGGCTGTCCGGACACCCCCTAGTCCAGGACTCCCTCACTCTCCCTCTCCCCTTGCTGATCAAGGCACGGGAGACGTCATCGGGCTGCACGTGTGTTGAACGCGGAGGCGCCGTTGTTGGGCGCTTAGATCGGAATCAACCGCGATCTGAATCGCTACGAGTACGACTCCTTCATACGCGTTCTTGTAACGCTTTCCCATCGCGATCTTCAAGGGTATGAAGATGCACACCCCTTCCCCTCGTTGCTAGGTTACTCCATAGATTGATCTTGGTGTTGCATAGAAAATTTTGAATTTCTACTACGTTCCCCAACATCGCCCCGCCTTGGGCAAGCTCGGCCTCCTCTCGGGCGCCTGCACGCCCCAGAGCAGGCTACCCGTTTCGCCCGCTAAGGCCTTTTGGGCTGCTGACCAGAAGGGCCCACGCCCCTGTAAAAAAGGGTTTAAAAATTATATTAATAAAATTAATTAATTAATTAATTAATTAATTAGTCAATAATTAATTAGTTAACTTAATTAACTCCGTTTAACTACCCTAATTAACTAGGTTAACTAATTAGATATGTTTATTTAAGTTGGGTCAATGACAGGTGGACCCTAGTCAAACTTTTTGACCGGTCAACAGTTGACTGTTGACTGCTGACTCAGCGGTCAACATGGCCTAGTGCCAGCCTCTGTACTGCTCTGCTGTGTACACTTTATGTGTGCACATAGCAATTTAGTCTTTTTTTGTTTTAATATTAAATCCAATAATTTCAGAATAATGTTTAAATCTTTGAAAATTCATATTAAATAAACCGTAGCTGGGATGAAAAAGTTTTATACATGAAAGTTGCTCAGAATTTCGAGACGAATCCGGATACGCGGCCTGTTCGTCTGCTGCACATACCTAGCATAGCAAACATTGAACTTTTCCCCTTCGGTTCATCTGTTTGAAAGACGTCCGGAACCAGGAAAACTTTCCCGGATGTTATCCCACTTCACCGGTATCGTGTAGCACCGTGTTAGAACACCTCTAGCATCGCTTATTGTCATGTTATGCATATGTTTGCATGTATTTACTGTTTCTTCCCCTTCTACTTCTCCGGTAGACCTCGAGACCGCTGCTGATGCCACAGTGATCGACTACGTCACCGATGGCCCTCCTTGTCTGAGCAACCAGGCAAGCCCCCCCCTTGATCATCCCGATATCAACCATTCTATACTCTCATGCTTGCATTAGATTTTGCTACTATTATTGTTTGCTCCTATTATGATGCATAGCCTACTTTTGCACCTTCTTATTCTAAACTACTTAGTATAGGTTGACTAGTGATCCATCAGTGACCCCCACTTGTCCTTGTTGCCCCTTCTTCATCATCGACGACTCGATCGACGTGATCGAAGACCAGAGCCCAACACCTCACATCACATCACGCCCTTTAGTTGCTCGACTCTGCAGAGCTACTATCGAGTGCCGAGGGTGATCCCTCATAACGCACTCCTGATGATAATTCTGTAGTGTAGCTATTCGGTCGTGGTCATCGAGGGTCATTTCCTCTTTCACCATTCCCGACACGGCTCTGTCGTTCAACACCTCAAGTGTGAACCTCGAGGGTGGTCCCTCTTATGTTCACCTTGATGATTACATTGAGTGGAATCCACCGAGGGTGATTCCTCGGGTTTTCCCCTTGATGTTTGGACACACGGTTACCTTGACTTACTTGAGACCTTGGTGAAAGTCGAGCGGGCCCAGAGAGCACCCACAAGATGGTTATGTGGCACAGCCGGGCATTCTAGGCCCTTGTCGTAAGTCCACGAGACGGGGCGACGAGGTCACTTTCGATCGTGAGTCTCTGCTCGTCTCCGCAAGCTAATAATACACTATGGTTTGGGTATTTGTTCTGAGTTGGCCTCTGGCCTTTACGCACTAACCACCACGCGAGAATAGATATGGGCGTCGATGTCGCAGTATCAGCCGAAGCTTTGTCAGACATCCAGTTCAGCATTGTGGCACGGTCGGATCGTGCTGGCCACCCAAGGCGGTGGTGGTATCCACCCTGCACACAACGACCCGAAGTTCTGTGGGCGATGGGCCCAAGACCCCGGAGTGCTTAGGATGTAGACCGGCGGGGACCTCTCTGCTGAGCCTAGGTAGGGCTGCGACGTGTTGATATTCCGAGGGCGGGCATTGACCTCAGAAAGGTGTGTCCGGCCAGAGTGATCGAGCGTGTTGGGTAACGTGGTGCACCCCTGCAGGGAAGTTATATATTCGAATACCGTGTCCACGGTAATGGATGTTCAGACTTATATCCTCATCTTATACAACTTCAAATGGATACTTGAGATATGTGGCTCCGGGATTGCTTTCTCGCATGGAGTCGAGGAAGGATCAATGGGCATTAATGTTACAACATGCTTGTTAATTATAAACTGTTATTCTTTACTCTTCTACATGCTGCAAGATGCTCGGAGCTGCTTGAAGATGCTAGTCTTCGATAGGCTAGGCCTTCCCCCTCTATTCTGGCATTTTGCAGTTCAGTCCACAAATACAACCCTTCCATTTGATACCAATGCATACTTAGTATAGATCTGATGCTTGCGAGTACTTTGGATGAGTACTCATGGTTTGTTTGCTACCCCTTTTCCCCCTTCTTTCTTCTTTCCAGTTGTTGCAACTAGATGGTGGATCCCTGGAGCCAGATGCCACCGCCGATGGATGCTGCTACGTGGAGGCCGATGACGACCAGGAGTAGCTAGGAGGTCCCAGGCAGGAGGCCTTGGCTCTTCGTTCGTTGATGTTTTTGTGCTAGCCTTCTTGAGGCATCTTTGTTTTAACTTATGTCTGTACTCAGATATTGTTGCTTCCGCTGACTCTTGTGTATCGAGCTATGTATTCGAGCCCTCGAGGCCCCTGGCTTGCAATATAAAGCTTGTATTTTTTTGATTTGTGTCTAGAGTTGTGTTGTGATATCTTCCCGTGAGTCCCTGATCTTCATCATACACATTTGCGTGTATGATTAGTGTACGATTGAATCGGGGGCGTCATAAGTTGGTATCAAAGCCGACTGCAAATAGGATCCCCCTTTCCAACTCCTTGGCCGAAGTGGAGTCTAGCGTTTGAAAAACGGTTTAACTAACATGGCTGTGTGGCTTACGGGCCAACATCGACATTGGGTGGTATTAGGATCTTTTACTCCTTGACTATACTCTGGGACTCTGATCTCTCTTCTATTCGGGTTAAATGGTTTTGTTAACTCTAACTCTAGGTTCTCGTAAATACTTTCTCCCAGAGAGCCCCTCACTCCAGATGATTAATTGGTGCACCAGAAGTTTCTGATGATACTCTCCGAAGTTTTCTGGAGACCCTTGTGCCCTTTGTCATTGCAATCCCTAACACCGATAAATCCTTATGCGTAACTACCTACGTTGTCATTCATACCTTCATCCCCAGTTGCTCTTGTTATTACAAGATGTCCTGAAATACTCTTCGATGTTCCGAGGATCCTTTATGCTTTCTGCCCTGCAGTCCTTGCCGCATGAATACCCCTTCGGATAATTACTTGCTCTTATTGAGTATCCATTCACCCCAGTTATTCTTATGCTTCATAAGATACTTGGTAGTACAATCCGAGCTTTCGATAACCACTATCGCCTATTGCTCTAGAAGGTCTTACCTGCTTACACTCTGGTTAATTCCATGTGCCTAGCAATATCCATTGACGTCCTTTGTCATTATCACCTCGAGTCTTTCGATTTGTTATGTCTGTGTTGCAATCATCAATTTATCCTTATAGATTATCTTTCCGGCTCAGACGTCTTCCCGAACATGAGTTGGTTCTCGGCCAATCAGATAGCCATCGATTGTGCCCTAAGTCTATTCAACTTAACCATCCTTGGTCAGAGTGTTTGCTTCTGATCCCTTGATTTTGAAAATCGTAATTCCTTTGCATTTGAACTCTGAATTAGTCACTTGCTTCTATAATCTGATATCCTTCCATTCTTTCTACCTTTGGTAGAGTACTGATGCTCACATCAGATCCCTTGTGAACCACTAGATCCTTTGTGGGGTTCTATCCGACAGAATCCTTCATATATAGTAACCTTGTGAGCTTTTCCTCGGATACATAATGCCTTTGGTAAATTGTATCTTCTGCTTCCTGAACCATGCTCTACTCTCGGGATTGAGTTATTTACTAGTGAAGTTTGTGGTATATGTTCCTCAGATGCCCCGATGGGTTGAATCTTTGTCTTATTTAAATCCGTGTGAACCCGAAGATTATGCGAGTTATATCTACTGGTTTTTCTTCGGATAAATTTTCAAATTCTACAACTTCTTCGAATGCGAGAGGTGAATTAAAAGTTGTGCATTAGAGAAGTGGGAGTCGACCTTGAACCTTTGTGTTCATGCCCACAGACCCAATGTGGAACTTATTATGGAAGCTTCTTGTTATAATAATAATCCCCTTGTGATAAGTCCATCTTGTATCTATGTTTGGTCCTTTGCAATCGTGGTTCCGACCATATTGTTCTTGTTTAATCCATTTATCGGACAAGTTAAAGTACTTGTCTTCTTCAGATTGTTTCACCTGTTCAACCTCTACATTGATATACCTTTGAGTGTTACCCTCTGGTATCTCAAGAATATCATGGAACTACATAACTTGTTATGAGTTCTTGATCAACTATTATTTCTCGCCGATTCCAATTTTCCACGGGTTCTGAGTATTTAGACACTCGAGAACACCGATAACTGATTCGAGTCTACACTTTCCCCTTCCATTGTTTTGTTTAACCTTTCTTATAAACTAACATATCTGAGTAGTGATAACTCGCTGCTTATGTAAACACCTCGGTGTACAAACTCTGTCAGTAAGACGTTGTTACAATTGTTGATGACATTCCGGTAACCACCTATGGATGAGAAGTTTGCCTATTGGTCCGCCTTGCTTCAACGAGCAGGAAAATGGTTCTCTTCATCCCTCGCCCTTGGTACCAACGTTGTTGCCAACATAACTGACAAGCTATCCTCTGAACTGCCTTGCTATCATGACCATGCAAAATGTTAGCACCCTTCCTACTTTTAACCCACATGGTGGGCCCATAACCCACAGTTCCATAGGATAGAAACCTGACTCTCATATACATTCCTGTTTTCCAAAATTGTTCCTCGCATTTGGCTTCGTATGTAAATCACGAGCCACATTTCTAGCGATCTATTCTGGTATCAGGCGCAATACTTATTCCCATTGCTCTGAACCCCTTCCACTCTCTGTTTCAGGCAACGAATGGTTGCCTACCCGGTTGAACCTTCTTATTGCACCTTCTTATCTTGCTCCCGATGACTTTCTTAAATTTCAACTCGAGAGAGGCCTCTATGCCACGTTCAGTGAGATAGCCCTCAGGTACCTATCTTGTGATGAGCTTCGTCCTTTTCGAGTCTTTCCCCCTTACTTCACCACTTAAATCTCGGGACGAGATTTCTTGTAGTGGAGGAGAATTGTGACGCCCGGATAATTAAGCTAAAGTAATCTCCTGCTAATGATGCCAGGTCATCACTCTTACTGTTGCTAATCCTCATTTGATCGGAAGCATAATTCAAATTAAAGTCCAAATTCAAATTTCTCAAACCTGCAAAATAAAATGTTCATCTTTTGGCAAGTATTCCATAACTAATTATGGTGGTGAACCAACATTTTTGCAAAGTGTTTAAATGCCTTAATCTAGTCAACACAGTGGCCTAGATAATTATTTAATTTCTTTTTAAATTGTAAAAAATACTAAACTATTTTATTTTTAACCTCCAACTATTTGTGGCAGTGGCATAGGTTACTAGTGTTGATTTAGGGGCTAGTGAGGTATTTTGTAAAACTAAAAATAAAAGGAAACTAATTAGAAAATAGAAAAGCAAAATGAAAATAAATGAAAAGGCCTCCCCTGACCCCCAGGCCTCGGCCCATCTCACCGAGCCAGCCCACCTACCCTCACCGGTAGCCTTCTCCTCATGTTCCCCTGGCGCGGTAGCTACAGGGTCGGGTCGCCCCCGACCACCTCGCCGGCGTCGCCGCGGGTAGGATAAGGCCGCCACCCGCGCCTCCTCGGGCTCCTCCCCTGCCACTCCACTCACCCCACTTCCCCTCCCCCAGATCTCGCGTCCCCTCACTCTCTCCCACGGCGGATCCCCTCCGCCCCGACGCCGCACTGAAAGCACAAGTGCTCCCTAGGTGGTTTTGGTAATTAATGTCAACATATCTCTTGTTGGACTAACACTTTTATCTAGTATGTTTCAGATAAGTTCAACAATGGAGTGGCATGGACTAAAGGACGTGGGAACTCCTTCAAGATGCTAAGGACAAAGGATTGGCTCAAGCTTCAAGCTCAAGACTCTTCATTTTATATTTTAGTGGTCCAAGATCACATTGAGTCTGTAGGAAAAGCCAATACTATCAAGGAGGGATGAGGTGTTGCTTAATGAGCCTCTTGCTTCGTGTGCTTTGTGATATACTCCAAAACCCTCAGCTACTTTCCCACTTCCACAAATGACCTAAACCCAAAGCCAAAATCGGTCACACCGATTCTTCCTATCCGGCGCCACCGATTCTGAAAGTCATAGCCACTGCCACAAACCCTAAGCAAATCGGTCTTACCAATAGGGATCTCGGTCTCACCGAGATGGGATTGTAATCTCTCTGTGTATATCCATTATCAAATCGGTCTCACCGAGTTTGAGAAATTGGTACTGCCAAGATTACAATGTAAACTCTCTGGATGACTTATTACCAAAATCAGTCCCACCGAGTTTGCCTGACCAACTCTCTGGAAAGCTTATTACCAAATCGGTCTCACCGAGTTTGGGTAATCGGTCCTACCGAGATTACGTTATGCCCTAACCCTAACCATATCGGTCTCACCGAGTTGCATTTCGGTCCGACCGAAAAACCTAACGGTCACATTATTTGCTAAATCGGTCTGACCGAGTTTAACTATTCGGTCCCACCAAGTTTGGTAGATTGTGTGTAACGGTTATATTTTGGGTGGAGGCTATATATACCCCTCCACCTCCTCTTCATTCATGGAGAGAGCCATCGGACTGAACCTACACTTCCAGCATACATTTTCTGAGAGAGAACTACCTACTCATGTGTTGAGGCCAAGATATTCCATTCCTACCATATGAATCTTGATCTCTAGCCTTCCCAAGTTGCTTTCCACTCAAATCTTCTTTCCACCAGATCCAAAACCTATGAGAGAGAGTTGAGTGTTGGGGAGACTATCATTTTAAGCACAAGATCAAGGAGTTCATCATCAACGCACCATTTGTTACTTCTTGGAGAGTGGTGTCTCCTAGATTGGCTAGGTGTCACTTGGGAGCCTCCGACAAGATTGTGGAGTTGAACCAAGGAGTTTGTAAGGGCAAGGAGATCACCTACTTCGTGAAGATCTACCGCTAGTGAGGCAAGTCCTTCGTGGGCGACGACCATGGTGGGATAGACAAGGTTGCTTCTTCGTGGACCCTTCGTGGGTGGAGCCCTCCGTGGACTCGCACAGCTGTTACCCTTCATGGGTTGAAGTCTCCATCAACGTGGATGTACGATATCACCACCTATCGGAACCACGCGAAAACATCCCTGTCTCCAATTGCGTTTGAATCCTCCAAACCCTTCCCTTTTACTTTCTTGCAAGTTGCATGCTTTATTTTCCGCTGCTCATATACTCTTTGCATGATGTGTAATGTGAATGTTAAACTTGTGCATAATCTCCACTTAAACTTAAAGAATCTTAAAAACTGCAACTTTGGTACTTAGTGTCTAATCACCCCCCTCTAGACACCTCTTCTCAAGGTCCTACAAGTGGTATCAGAGCATTGGTCTGCATTGCTTTGGTTTAATCACCATTGGAGGAAGATGGATGAGTCTACTATTGGGAGTCTTTTACATAGAGTGCCTATTCTTGATGGAGAGTATTTTCATGAGTGGAAAAATCAGATGCTTGTTATTTTCAATCAATATCATTTTAACAAGTACATTGCTAGTCCTTGTGCACCTTATGTTGATCCTATGCATCCTACCCATGATGAGTCAATTGACATGATTAGGAATCTTAGAACTGCCGAACTTATCATTAGAGGATTGCCTAGAAACTTGCTTGGATGTTTGCCTACTTTCAAGTGTGCCTACACCATATGGAAATTTCTTGAGGAACGATTTACAGATTATTCCTTGAAAAATATTGATGAAATTCCCCATAAGTCTATTGCTTTGAGTAAGATGAATACTAGTGATCCTATGTTTGGTGATCATCTATTTGAGCTTACAAACCTTATGCGTGCCAAAGGAAATGTTGGTATCATTAGTGATATTATTTCCGAAGCTATAAAAATTCATAAGCAAGATTATCAAACTCATTCTAATGAATCACCCTCTCTAGGACTTGATCCACCACATGATGATGTTGAACATGGATACTATGATGAGGATGATGAGAGTGACTTCGATCTTGATGATGCAATGAGACACTTTGGTCTTATGGCAAATCTTCGGGGATATATGTCAGGAGGAAAGGAATGGGTTCTTGATAGTGGATGTACCGATCACATGACCGGAGATAAAGACATGCTTCATGAGCTTGCTGATAATGATAGTCCTTGAAAGTATGTCACTTTCGGTGACAACTCAAAGGGTAAGGTGGTTGGCCTCGGTAAGGTGGCCATATCACATGATAGCTCCATACAAAATGTCATGCTCGTTGAATCTCTTGGTTACAACTTACTTTCAGTATCTAGACTTGCTGATTTTGGTTTCAATGTTCTATTTACTAAAGTAGATTGCCAAGTGTTTCATCGAGACAATCATAAAGTGGTCTTTACCGGTGTGCGTAGAGGTGATCTATACATTGTTGATTTCACTAAAAAGGCTCAACCTAAAACTTGCTTCATTGCTAAATCCTCAAAAGGTTGGTTATGGCATAGACGACTAGGTCATGTTGGTATGCGAAACCTTGACAAGCTTATTAAAGGGAATCATATCCTTGGAGTTAACGATGTCATATTTGATAAGGATAGACTTTGCAGCACTTGCCAGGCAGGTAAACAGGTTGGAGGAAGGCATCCCGTAAAGAACATCATGACTACAAGGAGGCCACTCGAGCTACTTCACATGGATCTCTTTGGTCCCAACTCTTACAAGAGCCTCGGTGGAAATTCTTTTGGTCTAGTTATAGTTGATGATTTTTCAAGATTTACGCGGGTGTTCTTTCTCGATGATAAATCGCAGGTCCAAAAGATCTTCAAAAACTTCACTAGGAAGGCCCAAAATCAATTTGAAGTGAAGATCAAGAAGGTTCGCAGCGACAACGGAACGGAGTTCAAGAATGCAAATGTGGACACCTTTCTTGATGAAGAAGGTATTTCGCACGAGTTCTCGGCTACGTACACACCTCAACAAAACGGAGTTGTTGAGAGGAAGAACCGGACGCTCATCAAAATGGCGAGAACGATGCTTGATGAGTACAAGACGCCGAAGCACTTTTGGGCAGAAGCGGTTGAGACAGCTTGTCATGCAACAAATCGCTTGTATCTTCACAAGCTACTCGGCAAGACGGCATACGAGCTCCTCACCGGTAACAAACCCCAAGTAGGATACTTTCGAGTATTCGGCTCAAAGTGCTACATTCTTGATAAGCATCGTCGCTCTAAATTTGCTCCTAAGTCTCATGAAGGTTTCCTACTAGGTTATGGCTAAAATTCTCACACTTACCGTGTCTACAACAATTTCACCCGAAAGGTTGAAGAGACGGTAGATGTGAAGTTTGACGAATCTAACTGCTCGCAAGTAGAGCAATTGCCAATTGATGTAGGTGACAAAGATCCTTCGGAAGCAATTCAAGACTTGGCTATTGGCAAGGTTCGTCCAACGGAGGTGAAGGAGAGTACCTCGTCCATCCAAGTGGAAGCTTCAACTTCACAACAAGGTGAACCAAGTTTAGATACGGAAGCATCCGCAAGTTGGACACACCAAGATGAAGAAAATGAGGAAGTGCATCAAGATGAACGTCAACAACCTCCTTCTCCACCACGACAAGAGAACGACAACACCAACAATGAAGAAGGCCAAGAAGAAGAAGAACAAGATGAAGAAGATGTTCAACAAAGACCTAAGCAAAAGCTTTCACGAGTTCGAGCAAGAATTGCTAAAGATCACCTCGTCGAGCAAATCTACAATGACATTCAAACCGGGAGAATCACTCGCTCTAAAACTTGTTTAGCTAACTTTTGTGAAAACTATTCTTTCATCTCTAGCATTGAACCTATGAAGGTTGAAGAAGCATTGGAAGATCCGGATTGGATAAATGCCATGCATGAAGAGCTACATAACTTTGAGAGGAATCAAGTTTGGACACTGGTTGAGAAGCCGACAACAACCACAACGTCATCGGTACCAAATGGGTGTTTCGCAACAAGCAAGATGAAGATGGACAAGTTGTTCACAACAAAGAACGTCTCGTCGCCCAAGGCTACACACAAGTCGAAGGTATGGACTATGGTGAGACTTACGCCCCCGTTGCTAGACTTGAGTGCATTCGCATCTTACTTGCCTATGCTAATCATCATGATATCACCTTGTACCAAATGGACATTAAAAGTGCTTTTCTAAATGGTGAAATAGAGGAGGAAGTTTATGTTAAGCAACCTCCAGGCTTTGTCAATCCTAAGAAACCCAATCATGTTTACAAACTTCACAAAGCTCTTTATGGTCTTAAACAAGCTCCTCGAGCTTGGTATAAATGCTTGACCAAGTTCCTTATTAAAAAAGGCTTTGAAATTGGGAAAATTGATTCTACTCTTTCTACTAAAAGGGTTAATGGAGAACTATTTGTATGCCAAATTTATGTTGATGATATTATATTTGGTTCAACTAACCCCCATTTTAGTGAAAAGTTTGGGAAGCTAATGTCGGAGAAGTTTGAGATGTCTGTGATGAGTGAACTCAAATTCTTCCTTGGGTTGCAAATCAATCAAACTAAGGAAGGTACATTTGTTTCTCAAACGAAGTACAGCAAGGAATTATTCAAGAAGTTCAATATGCAAGAATGCAAAGGTATGTCTACACCCATGCCTACTAGTGGACATAATGACTTGACCAAAGACGGTGAACCAGTTGATCAAAAGGTTTATCGCTCTATGATCGGTTCATTGTTATATCTATGTGCTTCACGTCCCGATATCATGCTAAGTGTGTGCATGTGTGCACGATATCAAGCTCCTCCTAAGGAATGTCATCTTAAGGCCGTGAAAAGGATAGTGAGATACTTAATCCATACACCAAACTTTGGCATTTGGTATCCTAAGAGGGCCTCTTTCGATCTTGTTGGCTATTCCGACTCGAACTATGCCGGAGACAAGGTTGATAGAAAGTCCACTTCGGGTACTTGTCAATTTCTTGGTAGATCTCTTGTGTCTTGGTCCTCCAAGAAAGAAAACTCGGTATCCTTATCTACTGCCGAAGCTGAATATATTGCCGCTGGTTCATGTTGTGCTCAATTACTTTGGATGACCCAAACTCTTAAAGATTATGGGATATATGTGAGACATGTTCCATTGCTATGTGACAATGAAAGTGCTATCAAAATTGGTCATAATCCTGTGCAACATTCTCGAACTAAGCATATTGAAGTTCGTCATCATTTCATTCGAGATCATGTTGCTAAGGGTGACATTGATCTTAAGCATGTACGCACCGAAAAGCAATTAGCGGATATATTCACTAAACCTCTTGATGAGAAAGTGTTTTGCAGGTTAAGAGGAGAATTGAACATCATTGATGCTTCAAACTTGGAGTAGAAACTCCATTGGATACATGCAATACATGTGCTTATGACTAATCCTTGATATTTCTCTTATGATGAATATCTTAAGTCTTGGATATATTTGTCTCTTGCATGTTATCTAACCCATGTAGGTACTTGGTGGAACCAAATTCCATGAGATTGTAATCTACTCATATCTTGAGCAATCTCTACATCACCAATTCTCTACACCTTGGCGGTTGAAGACAAGGAAGCACGAAACCTCTCAAACATATCCTTTGACAAATTTTATGTTGAGCTTCACGATTGTCATTCTTGGATACACAAGTGCTCTTCCTTGCAAGAACTAACCCATGTAGGTAGATGGACTAAAATTCCAAGTGGTGCTACAAATTCTTGATGAACTACATCCACCTTGAGCAACCCACACAAGTTCAACTACATGGACAACACCACCAACCAAGGTATGTTATTCCATCTTAGAGAAGCTTTACTCCAAGTCATGAGTTAAAGCAACTCGACAATATGTGAATACATCAAGATGCTTAAACAAAAAATGGCAACCCCATTTTGAGCTTAAACGATGAGTATGACCTATGATCAAGTGATCTCACTTGACTCCTAAGTCAATATACTCTAACATAGGTGACTTTGTCGCCGACCATCTCTAGATGAAGTTCTCTTGTGCTCTTTTCTGTGTTTTTGCATTTGTCTCGTGCATATTTGTTTCCCCTTTCAAAAAAAAACTTCATCTAGATTTCTTTCTTTCTGTTTGTTCTGCATTTTCTGCATTCCAATTCATTGCACATCTTTCTGTAAATTCCTTGCAAATCTTTGTGAGATCTTACTAGTCTAGTGAGCTGAGGTGACAAGTGTTTTCTCTGTGATGAACTCGGTTTCACCGATTTGTTATTTTCGGCCCAACCGAATCTTTTCGGTCCAACCGAAGCAACTTACTCGGTGCCACCGATTTCATAACAGGAAAAACAGTTTGCCACATAATTTTGTGTTTCTTCTGATCCAGCTCCACTCAATGAATCTTGTCCTCTACAAGCATCACATTTTTGTTTCATTGCTTTGTTCTATGTCTCAAGGATCAAACCCATTCGACAGATTCCAAAAGACCCTTCTTGGAAATTGATGTCAAAGGGGGAGAGAGAGAACATCAAAGCTTATCATTTGAAGAGAGGGAGATATCATCTCCTAAAGGAGGAGAGAGACCCTCTAGGGGGAGAGACCCTCAAAGGGAAGAGAGAGATCTCTAGGGGGAGAGAATACTTAAGGAGAAAGTATTTCTCAAGGATCCCAGATGCTTGGTGTTCAAGAGGAGAGATGTCCACATGTCTTCTTGAGGGGAGAGACATGTTCATATGTTCTGTTGTGCCTATTTGCATTAGCATGCATCAGCTCTGATCATCATTCATATCTTTCAGCTCTATTTTCTTTCAAGCTCTGATTTTCTGTTCCCTATCTTCTCCCAGTATCCCATGTTAGATTCAGGGGGAGCAAGACATCAGAGGGAAAGAGATCATTTAAATTCATTGCATATCTTTACTCTTGGGGACATGTCTAATTCAGTGTGGTACTTAGTACTCACTCTCTACATGTCATCCCAGTCTTGGTATTCTTGTGGTTTCTTCTGTTTGCTCTGGCTAGTAGATGTATCAGTGTTATCTAACCTTGTTTACACAGGTTCATTTCATCCTAAGACAACTCAAGACTACAAGGTAAGTATATGCATCACAATCATGTGTATGAGGAATTCTTGCTGATGTACATATTGTTTGCAAGAAGGACTCATGAGCATGAAGGTATTCTCTTAAACATTCTTTGCTCTGATGCATATGGCCAGGATACATGTAACTCATTGCCTGCTCTATCATGTTTATGCTCTCACATGTCTCCACATTCCATATTCACATGATTGCATACATGTAGGGGGAGCCTATGTTTGTTACATGTCTTTCCAAAGCTTTACTTGCTACTCTTTATATCTTTATCTAAAGCTTTGATGTATGTTGCCATCAATTACCAAAAAGGGGGAGATTGAAAGCACAAGTGCTCCCTAGGTGGTTTTGGTAATTAATGTCAACATATCTCTTGTTGGACTAACACTTTTATCTAGTATGTTTCAGATAAGTTCAACAATGGAGTGGCATGGACTAAAGGACATGGGAACTCCTTCAAGATGCTAAGGACAAAGGATTGGCTCAAGCTTCAAGCTCAAGACTCTTCATTTTATATTTTAGTGGTCCAAGATCACATTGAGTCTATAGGAAAAGCCAATACTATCAAGGAGGGATGAGGTGTTGCTTAATGAGCCTCTTGCTTCGTGTGCTTTGTGATATGCTCCAAAACCCCCAGCTACTTTCCCACTTCCACAAATGACCTAAACCCAAAGCCAAAATCGGTCACACCGATTCTTCCTATCCGGCGCCACCGATTCTGAAAGTCATAGCCACTGCCACAAACCGTAAGAAAATTGGTCTTACCGATAGGGATCTCGGTCTCACCGAGATGGGATTGTAATCTCTCTGTGTATGTCCATTATCAAATCGGTCTCACCGAGTTTGAGAAATTGGTACCACCGAGATTACAATGTAAACTCTTTGGATGACCTATTACCAAAATCAGTCCCACCGAGTTTGAGTAATCGGTCCCACCGAGTTTGCCTGACCAACTCTCTGGAAAGCTTATTACCAAACCGGTCTCACCGAGTTTGTGTAATCGGTCCTACCGAGATTACGTTATGCCCTAACCCTAACGATATCGGTCTCACCGAGTTGCATTTCGGTCCCACCGAAAACCCTAACGGTCACATTATTTGCTAAATCGGTCTGACCGAGTTTAACGATTCGGTCCCACCGAGTTTGGTAGATTGTGTGTAACGGTTAGATTTTGTGTGGAGGCTATATATATACCCCTCCACCTCCTCTTCATTCGTGGAGAGAGCCATCAGACTGAACCTACACTTCCAGCATACATTTTCTGAGAGAGAACTACCTACTCATGTGTTGAGGCCAAGATATTCCATTCCTACCATATGAATACTGATCTCTAGCCTTCCAAAGTTGCTTTCCACTCAAATCTTCTTTCCACCAGATCCAAAACCTATGAGAGAGAGTTGAGTGTTGGGGAGACTATCATTTGAAGCACAAGAGCAAGGAGTTCATCATCAACGCACCATTTGTTACTTCTTGGTGAGTGGTGTCTCCTAGATTGGCTAGGTGTCACTTGGGAGCCTCCGACAAGATTGTGGAGTTGAACCAAGGAGTTTGTAAGGGCAAGGAGATCGCCTACTTCGTGAAGATCTACCGCTAGTGAGGCAAGTCCTTTGTGGGCGACGGCCATCGTGGGATAGACAAGGTTGCTTCTTCGTGGACCCTTCATGGGTGGAGCCCTCCATGGACTCGTGCAGCCGTTACCCTTCGTGGGTTGAAGTCTCCATCAACGTGGATGTACGATAGCACCACCTATCGGAACCACGCCAAAACATCCGTGTCTCCAATTGCGTTTGAATCCTCCAAACCCTTCCCTTTACTTTCTTGCAAGTTGCATGCTTTATTTTCCGCTGCTCATATACTCTTTGCATGCTTCCTTGATATGTATTGTGAATGTTAAGCTTGTGCCTAATCTCCACTTAAACTTAAAGAATCTTAAAAACTGCAACTTTGGTACTTAGTGTCTAATCACCCCCCCCCCCCTCTAGACACCTCTTCTCAAGGTCCTACACGCACCTCCGCGGCCACCGAGCCCCTCCAACCTCGTCGGCGTGTCCCCGACCTCTGTCATCCTCTCCTACTTCCTCTATGCCGATGGATTGGACCCGGGGCATCTGCAAAGATGACCCCGAGCTCTTCGTCCACCTCTGCCTCGCCGCATCGCCTTCGACTCCGGCCACCACCCTGCTGCTACTAACCTATCGCCGGCCTTTCTTGACCCTCCCGGTGAGCATCTGCCCCCTCTCCTTCCTCTAGTTTGCTTGACTTTGGTCGTAGCTAGTTGTACCTGCCATCGCGCCATGGCCTGAGCTCCGTCGTGGCCGCCCCTCGCTGTCGCTGTGGCTTGCTACTCGCCTCTGGCCTCGCCTAGCCCCGCTCGGTGCGCCATCCCATGCACACACGCCTGCCTTCCCTGCGCCGACTGCGCTTCCCGCGGCCCTGGGCAGTCCCTCTGGCCGCATCGCCTGCCCTGCGCACCCCCCTGGCCGCTGCGCCCCTCCCGCTCGCCTTGTCTAGCCACCACTGCCGCGGCTCCCGCCGGGCCATAGTCAAGCATCGTCGTCGCCCCACCCGTGGCTCGCGCGCCGCCCCTTGCCCGCCGTCGTCAGGGCCGCTCCCGCCGCCACCCGGACCCGCTTCCCCCGCCCTGACCTCGCCGCAGCCGAGCACAACTCCGACCGGCTGGCCTCGCCCCACCCTAGGCAAGCTTGGCCTCCTCTCGGGCGCCCGCACGCCCCACAGCTGGCTACCCGTTTCGCCCGCTAAGGCCTTCTAGGCCGCTGACCAGAAGGGCCCACACCCCTGTAAAAAAAGGTTTAAAAAATTATATTAATAGAATTAATTAATTAATTAACTAATTAATTAGTTAACTTAATTAACTCCGTTTAACTACCCTAATTAACTAGGTTAACTAATTAGATCTGTTTATTTAAGTTGGGTCAATGACAGGTGGACCCTAGTCAAACTTTTTGGCCGGTCAATAGTTGACTGTTGACTGTTGACTCAGCGGTCAACATGGCCCAGTGCCAGCCACTGTACTGCTCAGCTGTGTACACTTTATGTGTGCACGTAGCAATTTAGTCTTTTTTTGTTTTAATATTAAATCCAATAATTTCAGAATAATGTTTAAATCTTTGAAAAATCATATTAAATAAATCGTAGCTCGGATGAAATTGTTTTATACATGAAAGTTGCTCAGAATTTCGAGGCGAATCCGGATATGCAACCCGTTTGTCTGCCGCACGTCCCTAGCATAGCAAACGTTGAACTTTTCCCCTCCAGTTCATTTGTCTGACGGACATCCGGAACCGGGAAAACTTTCCCAGATGTTATCCCACTTCACCGGTATCGTGTAGCACCGCGTTAGAACACCTCTAGCATCGCTTATTGTCATGTTATGCATATGTTTGCGTGTATTTACTGTTTCTTCCCCCTCTTCTTCTCCGGTAGACCTCGAGAACGCTACTGATGCCACTGTGATCGACTACGTCACCGACGACCCACCTTGTCTGAGCAACCAGGCAAGCCCCCCTTTGATCATCCCGATATCGCCCATTCTATACTCTCATGTTTGCCTTAGATTTTGCTACTGTTATTGTTAGCTCCTATTCTGATGTATAGCCTGCTTTTGTACCTACTTATTGTTACCTACCTGCTTATTCTAAACTGCTTAGTATAGGTTGACTAGTGATCCATCAGTGACCCCCCCTTGTCCTTGTTGCCCCTGCTTCATCATCGACGCCTCGATCGACGTGATCGACGACAAGAGCCCGACACCTCACATCACATCACGCCCCTTTAGTTGCTCGACTCTGCAGAGCTACTATCGAGTGCCGAGGGTGATCCCTCATAACGCAGTCCTGATGATAATTCTGTAGTGTAGCTATTCGGTCGTGGTCATCGAGGGTGATTTCCTCTTTCACCATTCCCGATACGGCTCTGTCGTTCAACACCTCAAGTGTGAACCTCGAGGGTGGTCCCTCTTACATTCACCTTGATGATTACATTGAGTTGAATCCACCGGGGGTGATTCCTCGGGTTTCCCCTTGATGTTTGGACACACGGTTACCTTGACTTTACTTGAGACCTTGGTGAAAGTCGGGCGGGCCCGGAGAGAACCCGCAAGATGGTTACGTGGCACGGCCGGGCATTCTAGGCCCTTGTCGTAAGTCCACGAGACAGGGCGACGGGGTCACTTTCGATCGTGAGTCTCTGCTCGGCTCTGCAAGCTAATAATACACTATGGTTTGGGCATTTGTTCTGAGTTGGCCTCTGGCCTTTACGCACTAACCACCACGCGAGAATAGATATGGGCGTCGACATCGCAGTATGAGCCAAAGCTTTGTCAGACATCCAGTTCAGCATTGTGGCACGGTCGGATCGTGCTGGCCATCCGAGGCGGTGCTGGTATCCACTCTGCACACAACGACCAAGAGTGCTACTGGCAATGGGCCCAAGACCCCGGAGTGCTTAGGATGTAGACCGGCGGGGACCTCTCTGCTGAGCCTAGGTAGGGCTGCGACGTGTTGATTTTCCGAGGGCGGGCATTGACCCCAGAAAGGTGTGTCCATCCAGAGTGATCGAGCGTGTTGGGTAACATGGTGCACCCCAGCAGGGATGTTATATATTCGAATACCGTGTCCACGGTAATGGATGTTCGGACTTATATCCTCATCTTATACAACTACAAATGGATACTTGAGATATGTGGCTCCGGGATTGCTTTCTTGCAGGGAGTCGAGGAAGGATCTCTGGGCATTAATGTTACAACATGCTTGTTAATTATAAACTGCTATTCTTTACTCTTCTACATGCTGCAAGATGCTCGGAGCTGCTTGAAGATGCTAGTCTTCGATAGGCTAGGCCTTCCCCCTCTATTCTGGCATTCTGTAGTTCAGTCCACTGATACAACCCTTCCATTTGATACCAATGCATACTTAGTATAGATCTTATGCTTGCGAGTACTTTAGATGAATACTCACGGTTGCTTTGCTACCCCTTTTCCCCCTTCTTTCTTCTTTCCGGTTGTTGCAACCAGATGGTGGACCCCTGGAGCCAGATGCCACCGCCGATGGATGCTCCTATGTGGAGGCCGATGACGGCCAGGAGTAGTTAGGAGGTCCCAGGTAGGAGGCCTTGCCTCTTCGATCGTTGATGTTTTTGTGCTAGCCTTCTTAAGGCATCTTTGTTTTAACTTATGTCTGTTCTCAGATATTGTTGCTTCCGCTGACTCTTGTGTACCGAGCTATGTATTCGGGCCCTCGAGGCCCCTGGCTTGTAATATAAAGCTTGTATTATTTTGATTTTTGTCTAGAGTTGTGTTGTGATATCTTCCCGTGAGTCCCTGATCTTCATCGTACACATTTGAGTGTATGATTAGTGTACGATTGAATCGGGGGCGTCACACGGTAGCAAAAGTAATATTTTTGGGTTTTGTAGTGATTGTAACAATAGCGACGGAAAAGTAAATAAGTGAAGAACAATATGTGAAAAGCTCGTAGGCATTGGATCAGTGATGGATAATTATGTTGGATGCGATTCCTCATGTAATAGCTATAACATAGGGTGACACAGAACTAGCTCCAATTCATCAATGTAATGTAGGCATGTATTCCGTCATACGTGCTTATGGAAAAGAACTTGCATGACATCTTTTGTCCTACCCTCCCGTGGTAGCGGGGTCCTTGCGGAAACTAAGGGATATTAAGGCCTCCTTTTAATAGAGAACCGGATCAAAGCATTAGCACATAGTGAATACATGAACTCCTCAATCTATGGTCATCTCCGAGAAGTATCCCAATTATTGTCACTTCGGGGTTGTCGGATCATAACACATAATAGGTGACTATAGACTTGCAAGATAGGATCAAGAACACACATATATTCATGAAAACATAATAGGTTCAGATCTGAAATCATGGCACTCGGGCCCTAGTGACAAGCATTAAGCATAGCAAAGTCATAGCAACATCAATCTCAAAACATAGTGGATACTAGGGATAAACCCTAACAAAACTAACTTGATTACATGGTAAATATCATCCAACCTATCACCGTCCAGCAACCCTACAATGGAATTACTCATGCACGGCAGTGAGCATCAGGAAATTGGTGATGGAGGATGGTTGATGATGACGACAGTGACGAATCCCCCTCTCCGGAGCCCCGAACGGACTCCAGATCAGCCCTCCCAAGAGAGATTAGGGCTTGGCGGCGGCTCCGTATCGTAAAACACGATGAAACTTTCTCTCTGATTTTTTTCTCCGTGAGACAGGGGGGCGTGCCCAGGGGGTGGGTGCGCCCCCCACCCTCGTGGACAGGGCATGGGCCCCCTGGTCTTGATTCTTTCGCCAATATTTTTTATATTTTCCAAAAAGTGCCTCCATGGATTTTCAGGACATTTCGAGAACTTTTGTTTTCTACACATAAAACAACATCATGGCAGTTCTGCTGAAAACAACGTCAGTCCTGGTTAGTTTCATTCAAATCATGCAAGTTAGAGTCCAAAACAAGGGCAAAAGTGTTTGGAAAAGTAGATATGTTGGAGACGTATCAACTCCCCCAAGCTTAAACCTTTGCTTGTCCTCAAGCAATTCAGTTGATAAACTGAAAGTGATAAAGAAAAACTTTTACAAACTCTGTTTGCTCTTCTTGTTGTAAACATGCAAAGCCAGCATTCAGGTTTCAGCAAATATTATGAACTAACCATACTCACAATAACACCTCGGTCTTACAATTACTCATATCAATGGCATAATCAGCTAGCGAGCCATAATAATAAAACTCAGATGACAACACTTTCTCAAAACAATCATAACATGATATAACAAAATGGAATCTCGCTAGGCCTTTCTGAGACCGCAAAACATAAATGCAGAGCACCTTTAAAGATCAAGGACTGACTAAACAATGTAATTCATGGTAAAAGAGTTCCAGTCAAGTCATACCCAATATAAACTAATAATAATGAATGCAAATGACAGTGTGCTCTCCAGCGGGTGCTTTTTAATAAGAAGGTGATGACTCAACATAAAAGTAAATGGATAGGCCCTTCGCAGTGGGAAGCAGGGATTTGTAGAGGTGCCAGAGCTCAATTTTAAAATAGAGATTGAATAACATTTTGACCGGCATACTTTCGCTGTCAACGAAACAACTATGAGATGGATGTATCTTCCATACTACATGCATTATAGGCAGTTCCCAAACAGAATGGTAAAGGTTTATACTCCCCCAACCACCAACAAGCATCAATCCATGGCTTGCTCGAAACAATGAGTGCCTCCAACTAACAACAGCCCTGGGGGAGTTTTGTTTAATTATTTTGATTTGGTTTGATCTTTTTGGATCATGGGACTGGGCATCCCGGTTACCAGCCCTTTCTCGTGAATGAGGAGCAGAGTCCACTCCTCTTGAGAATAACCCACCTAGCATGGAAGATATAGGCATCCCTAGTTGTACATGAGCTGCTCGAGCATACAAAATAGAATTTCATTTGAAGGTTTGCAGTTTGGCACATACAAGTTTACTTGGAACGGCAGGTAAATACCGCATATAGGATGGTATGGTGGACTCATATGGCACAACTTTGGGGTTTAAGGAGTTTGGATGCACAAGCAGTATTCCCGCTTAGTACATGTGAAGGCTAGCAAAAGACTGGGAAGCGACCAACTGAGAGAGCGACAACAGTCATAAACATGCATTAAAATTAATTCACACCGAGTACAAGCATGAGTAGGATATAATCTACCATGAACATAAATATCATGAAGGCTATGTTAATTTGTTTCAACTATATGTGTGAACATGTGCCAAGTCGATTCACTCAATTCATTCAAAGGAGGATACCATCCCATCATACCACATCATAATCATTCTAATAGCATGTTGGCACGCAAGGTAAGCCATTATAACTCATAGCTAATCAAGCATGGCACAAGCAACTATAATCTCTAAATGTCATTGCAAATATGTTTACTTCATAATAAGCTTAATCAGGAACGATGACCTCATTATATTTACAAAAACAAGAGAGGCCGAGTTCATACCAGCTTCTCTCATCTCAATCAGTCCATCATATATCGTCATTATTGCCTTTCACTTGCACGACCGAACGATGTGTATAATAATAATAGTGCAAGTGCATTGGACTAAGATGGAATATGCAAGCATTCAAGTCAAGAGAGAAGACAAAGTAATATGGGCTCTAACTTAAATAATCAATCATGCATATGAGAGCCACTAAACATTTTCAATATGGTCTTCTACTCTCGACCCCCAAAGGAAAGAAAGCAAAATAAAACTATTTACACGGGAAAGCTCACAACAAGTAAAAGAAGAATGAGAAATCTTTTTGGGTTTTCATTTTAGTTTCTACTACAAGCATGGAAATTAAACTAACTAATTTTTTTGGTTTTTCTTAAGGTTTATCAAACACACAAGAAGAAAACTAGAAAAAGGAAAATTAAACTAGCATGGATAATACAATGAAAGATTATGAGCACCGACAACTAGGATTGTGTGTGAACATGAATGTAAAGTCGGTGAGAAATATGTACTCCCCCAAGCTTAGGATTTTGGCATAGGTTGGTGTAGGCATTCTGGGAACGGGGGTCCCTAGACTTGCCTGCCTGCGGCCTGTGGCGTGGCTCAAGTGGAGGCCCAGTACGGCCCATCTTCATCATCACAAGACACAAGACCCTCGCGAGGGGCCAAGCCTCGTGGGGCGCACGACACAAGGCTTCCTCAGGAACGGCCTCACCAGGCAGGCTCGCGAGGAGGTGGAGAGATCAAGGCAGGGTACCTCGCGAGGTGCTCATGATGCAAGCCATGACGATCGAGACCAGGCGGGCGCCGGCCTGCACACTGTCCTTGTTTCCTCTTTGGTGCAAAGGGGGCAAGCACAGGCGTGGAGTACCGAGGCATCAGGCAGTGGTTGCCATTTCAATGCAACGAGACCAAGACCAGCAGAGCGGCAGGATGGAGGTCACCGTGGAGCCCAAGACGACGTCATCACCAGCGCCTTTGGCAGCCGAAGACCAACTTTAGTCAGGATAACTTGTACTAGATGTTCCCCTTCAAAATGGCCGTTGTTGGCGCCCTTCCCGCTCAATATTTGGGAAGAGGACCATGGCCTCTATAAATAGGGCTAGCCACCACAGAGAAAGGGGGGACGGACTGCTCAAGAGCTCATTAGAGAGAGAGAGAGAGGTGATCGAACTCACCCAAGCACTTCATCGCACCAGCTCAAGAACACCTCTCGCGAGGCTGTTCTTCCCTTGTACTGTTCATCATCAGCCCCTGAGGCAATCCACCACACCACACACTGGACTAGGGTATTACACCACAGCGGTGGCCCGAGCCAGTATAAATCTTGTGTTCCTCGTGTTGTTCATCATTTTTTTAGCTTAGATCTCACGAGACGATCGGACGTAGGTCGGTAGGAGAGAGATCTTCGTGCGCACCCCAGAGTTCGAATCTTAAGGGTCTACAGGAACCCAACATCCGACATTTGGCACGCCAGGTAGGGGTACGCCAGAGCTTTCCCTTCTGTCGACCCGTTCTCCATCAGCACCGCGCTCTGCCCTCATGGCGGCCAACGCACTGTCTGCTCCGGCTGTCAACGCTGGCGCGGAAACCAGGGGGCTCCGAGCCCTGTCCCCCGCCTTGCGACAGGTGCGGTGGCCGAACAAGTTCAAGCCGGACATGCCGCCGCGCTACGACGGTGCGGCCGACCTGCTGGACTTTCTTCTGGCATATGAAGAAGCCGTCCTCAAGGCCGGAGGTGACGACAAGGTCATGGCGAACTGGCTGCCCATGGCCCTCACCGGCGTCCCGCGCATGTGGCTGCTCCACCTACCAGCAGCCTCTGTGGCCTCCTGGGAGGAGTTGCGCAGCCTCTTCCTCGCCCATCATGTTGCACCGGCACCCCCGGTCGTCGCAGCCATCCTGGGCGGGTCAGAGGCACCACCATCGAGCTGCCACGTCAAGCCGTTCGTCCGCCAGGTCGGCGCCGTCCTCAAGCACCGGGAAGCCCACCCGGGCTGGGTGACACCCAAGGCCGATTTGACCTTCAGCTTGCACGATCACCCCTTCAACACCGCCTGCTCGGGCACGCACCCGATGCTATGTACCCCCACCATCTGCCAGGTGGCCATCACTAGGACCCTCATTGACGATGGTGCCGGCCTCAAGGTGCTCTCGATGGACGCCTTCAGCCTCCTCCACGTGCCGCTAGAGCGGCTCCAGCCCAGCAAGCCCTTCTCGGGCGTTGGGGGCAGTTCCACCAGCTCTCTGGGGCAGATCCGCCTCCCGGTGACCTTTGGCACCCACGACAACTTCCGCATGGAGCTTGTCGACTTCGACATCGCCCCCATCGGCCTCCCGTACAACGCCATCCTCGGCTACCCAGCCTTGGCCCAGTTCATGGCAGCGACTCACCCGACATACAACCTCATGAAGATGCCCGGGAGCAGCGTCATCCTTACCGTGTCCGGAGACACAAGGGACACACTGCAGGCGCTCAAGCTCGCTTTCAGGACGGCCGCGGTGGCACAGCCCGCCAGTGCAGATACCATTGAGCCCAAGGAGGCTGCACTGGCCAAGAAGAAGCAGCTGTTCACCCAAGACAAGGCGGAGACCAAGCAGGTACCGGTCGACGAGGATGAACCCTCTGGCGCCACCTTCACCATAGGCGCCAACCTCGATCCTGAGCAGGAGGGGGCCTTGGTGAAGTTCCTGCGTGCAAACAAGAAGGTGTTTGCATGGGAACCTAATCAACTGGCAGGGGTCCCAAGGGATGTGATTGAACATCATCTCAACGTGTGCCCCAACGTGCGCCCCGTGAAGCAGAAGGCAAGGCGACAATCCACTGAAAAGCAGGCCTTCATCATCCAAGAGACCCGCAAGTTAGAGGCAGCAGGCGTCATTCGCGAGGTTCGCTACCCTGAATGGCTTGCCAACCCAGTCGTTGTGCCAAAAAAGGGAGGAAAGGAACGTATTGTGTCGACTTCACCAACCTCAACAAGGCCTGCCCACAGGATCCATTCCCGCTTCCCCGCATCGACCAGATCATCGAATCTACCGCCAAGTGTGACCTATTGTGCTTCCTAGATGCCTTCTTGGGCTATCACCAGATCAAGACGGCGGTAGAAGATGTGGAGAAAACAGCCTTCCTGATCCCGTGTGGAGTATACTGCTATACCTGTATGCCATTCGGGTTGCGCAACGCAGGCGCGACCTTTCAGCGACTGATGCACGTCGCCTTGGGCTGGCAGCTTGGGAGGAACGCCGAGGCCTACGTCGATGACATTGTGGTAAAGTCTCGGGAGGCGAAAACCCTGATACAGGACCTGGAAGAAACCTTTGCGAGCCTCCGTGAAGTGGATCTGTGGCTTAACCCGGAGAAGTGCGTATTTGGAGTTCCCTCGGGCAAGCTCTTGGGCTTCCTCGTATCCCACAGGGGCATCGAGGCTAACCCAGAGAAGGTCAAGGCAGTCTAAGACATGAGTCCACCAAAGACCCTCAGAGAAATGTAGAAGCTCACCGGGCGATTAACCGTGTTGGGATGCTTCATCTCCGAGCTTGGAGAGTGGGCACTGCCATTCTTCAAGCTGATGAGGAAGAAGGGCCCATTCGAATGGACTGAAGAGGCCGACAAGGCATTCCAAGATCTCAAGAAGTACCTCACCTGCCCTCCGGTGATGGTAGCTCCGCGCCCTCGGGAACCCCTGGTGCTCTACCTTGCGGCCACACCCTACTCCGCTAGCACAGCCCTGGTGGCAGTTAGGGAGGAGCGCCGGGCCAAGGTCGCGCCAGCCGCGGCCCCGGCTGAGGTGGAGCAAAGCCAAGAGGGCCTCGCGAAGACCACGACCGTAGCAGGTGGGGATCAGCCTCAGCAGGGGGACGTACCCGGAGCGGAGGAGGCCTCGCCAGGCGACCAATCGCTGGGGGCTCCGTCGTCTCAGTAGGCGCCTCAACCTTCGGAAGGCGCGGGCTGCGCCAGCACCCTCAACCTCGTCGAGCATCCTATATACTTCGTCAGCATGGTGCTACAGGACGCAAGGGCGCGCTACCCCATGCCCCAAAAACTCTTCCTTGCACTGCTAGTTGCTTCAAGCAAGCTGCGGCACTACTTTCAAGGCCATCCCATCAAGGTCGTCTCGGCATACCCCTTGGAAAGGGTACTCAGGAGCCCCAACTCAGCTGGAAGAGTCGTTGAATGGAACATTGAGTTGCAAGCGTTTCAGCTGGAATTCAGCACGACCAGAGTCATCAAGGGAGCCGAACTTGCAGATTTCATGGCAGAATGGGCGGAGGCACCTAGGTTCAAATCAGGGGAGGATCGGTCGCTTTCCCCAGGAAGTGAAGCGCCGGAAGGCTGGATCATGTACTTCGACGGGGCGTTCTCGCGGCATGGCGGGGGGGCTGGCGCGGTGCTCATATCTCCCACTCAGGACAAGCTTTTCTTTGTCGTGCAACTCTGCTTCCAGCATGGAGAGAAGGTCTCTAGCAACATAGCAAAGTACGAGGGCCTGATAGCGGGCTTGAAAGCTGCGGCCGCCTTAGCGGTAAAGCGCCTCATCATCAAGGGCGATTCACAACTCCTCGTCAATTTCTCCAACAAGGTGTATGAGCCGAAGGGTGAACACATGGAAGCATATCTTGCGGAGGTCTGCAGGATGGAGAAACAGTTTTGGGGGCTGGAGCTGCAGCATGTGCCTCGCGGCACCAATCAAGGGGTTGATGACATTGCCAGGAGGGCGTCCAGGCGGCTGCCTCAGGAGCCTGGCGTCTTCGAGGAACGACTCTTCAAACCTTCGGTGGCACCGTCACTATCAAGCACAGCACAGCCTCGGGAGGAGCTCCCTCAACCACCTGCCTCGGGAGGCCCGGCCTGTGGCGCGACCTCAGGAGCGCGCCTGCTCCTGGTGCTGGAACCTCAGGAGGGATGCTGGACCGTGGAATTCAAGGACTACCTGATACGGGGGATTCTGCCAGAGAAGGAGGAGGACGCAGAGCGCGTGGCGTGGCAGGCCACGACCTACTGCATCCAAGACGGAGAGCTCTACCGGAAGCGGCCGAATGACGTTACTCTATGTTGCATCTCCAGGGAGAAAGGGAAGGAGTTGCTGGCAGACATTCATGGTGGAGATGCGAGCACCACTCGTCTGCACGCACACTCGTCGGCAAGGTGTTTCGCAGCGGGTTCTATTGGCCAACAGCACTCAACGACACAGTCGAGCTGGTGAAAGCTTGTGAAGCCTGTCAATTTCACGCCAAGCAGATTCATCAGCCAGCTCTGGGCCTTCAAACCATTCCCCTCTAGTGGCCGTTGGCTGTTTGGGGACTGGACATCCTTGGCCCATTTCCTCGGGCGCCAGGGGGCTACCGCTACCTCTACATCGCCATTGACAAGTTCACCAAGTGGGCAGAAGTGGAAGCCGTCCGCACCATTCTGGCTGGCTCAACAGTCAAGTTCATCAGGGGCCTCGTGAGCCGCTTTGGGGTACCTAATTGCATCATCACCTACAACGGTTTGCAGTTCACTAGCAATCTCTTCAAAACATATTGTGCTAACCTTGGAACACAGATATGCTACGCTTCAGTGGCACACCCTCGGAGCAATGGCCAAGTTGAGCGCGCCAACGCGGAGGTCCTAAAGGGCCTCAAAACTCGGACCTTCAAAAAGAAGCTGGAGAACTGTGCTACCTCTTGAGCACTGCATTGGATTTCCCCGAAGAGGAGAGCATGATGCAGCAAAGTAGCGTAAGTATTTCCCTCAGTTTTTGAGAACCAAGGTATCAATCCAGTAGGAGACCATGCACAAGTCCCTCGTACCTACACAAAATGATAGCAACTCGCAACCAACGCGATTAGGGGCTGTCAATCCCTTCACGGCCAGTTACAATAGTGAGATCTGATAGAGATGATAAATAATATTTTTGGTGTTTTTGATAGATAGATGCAAAGTGAAAGTAAAAGGCAAAGTAAAAGCAAAGCAAGTAAATAAAGCGATAGAGAATGATATGGTGAGAATAGACCCGAGGGCCATAGGTTTCACTAGTGGCTTCTCTCAAGAGCATAAGTATTCTACGGTGGATGAACAAATTACTGTTGAGCAATTGACAGAATTGAGCATAGTTATGAGTATATCTAGGCAATGATCATGTATATAGGCATCACGTCCAAAACAAGTAGATCGAAACGATTCTGCACCTACTACTATTACTCCACTCATCGACCGCTATCCAGCATGCATCTAGAGTACTAAGTAAAAACAGAGTAACGCTTAAGCAAGATGACATGATGTAGATGGATAAATTCATGCAATATGATAAAAAACCCATCTTGTTATCCTCGATGGCAACAATACAATACGTGCCTTGCAACCCTTTCTATCACTGGGTAAGGACACGGCAAGATTGAACCCAAAGCTAAGCACTTCTCCCATTGCAAGAACTACCAATCTAGTTGGCCAAACCAAAAAGGATAATTCGAAGAGACTTGCAAAGATAACTCAATCATACATAAAAGAATTCAGAGAAAAATCAAATATTTTCCATAGATAATACTGGATCATAAACCCACAATTCATCGGTCTCAACAAACACACCGCAGAAAGAAGATTACATCGAATAGATCTCCACGAGAGAGGGGGAGAACATTGTATTGAGATCGAAAAAGAGAGAAGAAGCCATCTAGCTACTAGCTATGGACCCGAAGGTCTAAAGTAAACTACTCACACTTCATCGGAGGGGCTATGGTCATGATGTAGAAGCCCTCCATGGTGGATGCCCCCTCTGGTGGAGCTCCGGAACAGGCCCCAAGATGGGATCTCGTGGATACAGAAGGTTGCGGCGGTGGAATTAGGTTTTTGGCTCCTGTTCTGATCGTTCGGGGATACGTAGGTACATATAGGAGGAAGGAGTACGTCAGTGGAGTGTCGAGGGGCCCACGAGGTAGGGGGCGCGCCCAGGGGGGCGCGCCCTCCACCCACGTGACCGCCTATGGCACTTCTTGGAGTAGGGTCCAAGTCTCCTGGATCACGTTCGGTTGGAAAACCATGATCCCGAAGGTTTCATTCCGTTTGGACTCCGTTTGATATTCCATTTCTTCGAAACACTGAAATAGGCAAAAAAAACAGCAATTCTGGGCTGGGCCTCCGGTTAATAGGTTAGTCCCAAAAGTAATATAAAAGTGGAAAATAAATCCCAATATAGTCCAAAACAGTAGATAAAGTAGCATGGAGCAATCAAAAATTATAGATACATTGGAGACGTATCAGGCATCCCCAAGCTTAATTCCTGCTCGTCCTCGAGTAGGCAAATGATAAAAAAGAATTTTTGATGCGGAGTGATACTTTGGCATAATTTCAATATAAGTCTTCTTACTTGTGATATGAATATTCAGATCTGAAAGATTTAAGACAAAAGTTCATATTGACAGAAAAATGATAATACTTCAAGCATACTAATCAAAGCAATCATGTCTTCTCAAAATAACATGGCAAAAGAAAGTTCATCCCTACAAAATCATATAGTTAGGCTATGCTTCATTTTCATCACACAAAGATGTTCCCAACTTCTATACCCCCGATGACAAGCCAAGCAATTGTTTCATACTCAAATAATCTCAAACTTTTTCAACCTTTACGCAATACATGAGCGCGAGCCATGGATATAGCACTATGGGTGGAATAGAATATGATGATGGGGAATGTGTGGAGAAGACAAAAAAGGAGAAAGTCTCACATTGAAGAGGCTAATCAACGGGCTATGGAGATGCCCATCAATTGATGTCAACATGAGGAGTAGGGATTGCCATGCAACGGATGCACTAGAGCTATAAGTATATGAAAGCTCTACAAAAGAAACTAAGTGGGTGTGCATCCAACTTGCTTGCTCACGAAGCCTAGGGCATTTTGAGGAAGCCCATCATTGGAATATACAAGCCAAGTTCTATAATGAAAAATTCCCACTAGTATATGAAAGTGACAAAATGAGAGACTCTCTATCATGAAGATCTTGGTGCTACTTTGAAGCACAAGTGTGGTAAAAGGATAGTAGCATTGTCCCTTCTCTCTTTTTCTCTCATTTTTTCTTTTTTTTGGGCCTTTTTTTGGCCTTGCTTTTTCTCTCTCTTTTTTTTCTTCTCTTTTTTTCGTCTGGAGTCTCATCCCGACTTATCGGGGAATCATAGTCTCCATCATCCTTTCCTCACTTGGGACAATGCTCTAATAATGATGATCATCACACTTTTATTTTTCTTACAACTCAACAATTACAACTCGAAACTTAGAACAAATTATGACTCTATATGAATGCCTCCGGCGGTGTACCGGGATGGTGCAATGAATCAAGAGTGACATGTATGGAAAATAATGCATTGTGGCTTTGCCACAAATACGATGTCAACTACATGATCATGCAATGGCAATATGACAAAAGTAATGTATGTCATAATAATGTTGCATGACAATATATCTCGGAATGGCTATGGAAATGCCATGATGGGTAGGTATGGTGGCTGTTTTGAGGAAGATATAAGGAGGTTTATGTGTGATAGAGCGTATCGTATCACGGGGTTGGATTCACCGACGAAGTTTGCACCAACTCTCAAGGTGAGAAAGGGCAATGCACGGTACCGATGAGGCTAGCAAAGGTGGAAAGGTGAGAGTGCGTATAATCCATGGACTCAACATTAGTCAAAAGAACTCATATACTTATTGCAAAAATTTAGAAGCCATAAAAAATCAAGTACTACATGCATGCTCCTAGGGGGATAGATTGGTAGGTAAAGACCGCCGCTCGTCCCCGACCGCCACTCATAAGGATGCACAAGCCAGGTACACTTCATGTTCCAAATTTGTTACACAACTTTAACCATACGTGCCTGCTACAGGACTTGCAAACTTCAACACAAGTATTTCTCAAATTCACAATTATCAACTAGCCCGACTTTGATATTATCACCTCCATATCTCAAAACAATTATCAAGCATCAAACTTATCTTAGTATTCAATTCACTAAAAAGAAAGTTTCACATATCTTGAACACTAAGTATATTAACATTAAGCAAATTACCATGCTATTAACGACTCTCAAAATAATCTAAGTGAAGCATGAGAGATCAATAGTTTCTTTAAAACAAATCCACCACCGTGCTCTAAAAGATATAAGTGAAGCACTAGAGCAAAACTATCAAGCTCAAAAGATATAAGTGAGGCACTATGAGCAAAACTATCAAGCTCAAAAGATATAAGTGAAGCACATAGAGTATTCTAACAAATTCCAATTCATGTATGGATCTCTCAAAAGATGTGTACAGCAAGGATGATTGTGGTAGACTAACAAGCAAAGACACAAATAATACAAGACGCTCCAAGCAAAACACATATCATGTGGTGAATAAAAATATAGCTCCAAGTAAATTACCGATGGAAGTGGACGAAAGAGGGGATGCCTTCCGGGGCATCCCCAAGCTTTGACTTTTTGGTGTCCTTGGATTATCTTGGGGGTGCCATGGGCATCCCCAAGCTTAGGCTCTTGCCACTCCTTGTTCCATAATCCATCAAAAGAATTCACCCAAAACTTGAAAACTTCACAACACAAAACTCATCAGAAATCTCGTGAGCTCCTTTAGAGAAAGAAAACAAAGAACTACTTAAGGTACTGTAATGAACTCATTATTTATTTATATTGGTGTTAAACCTACTGTATTCCAACTTCTCTATGGTTTATAAACTATTTTACTAGCCATAGATTCATCAAAATAAGCAAACAACACACGAAAAACAGAATCTGTCAAAAACAGAACAGTCTGTAGCAATCTGTAACTAACGCAAACTTATGGAACTCTAAAATTTCTACCAAAATAGGAAGTCCTAGAAAATTTGTTTATTTAAATCATCAAAATGAATCAATGCAAAATCACGTTCCTGTGATTTAACATAACTATATTCGTGCGTGCAAAGTTTCTGTTTTTCAGCAGAATCAAATCAACTATCATCGTAGGTTCTACTTAGCACAAACACTAATTAAAACATAAAACCACATCCAAACAGAAGGTAGATGGATTATTTATTCCTAAACATAAGCAAAAAACAACAAAACACAAAATAAAATTGGGTTGCCTCCCAACAAGCGCTATCGTTTAACGCCCCTAGCTAGGCATTGAGAATTGTAATGATGCTCACATGAAAGACAAGAATTGAAGCACAAAGAGAGCATCATGAAACACGTGACAAACACATCTAAGTCTAACATACTTCCTATGCATAGGCATATTATAATCGAACAAATTTGCAAGGCAAGCAAAAACTAGCATATGCCAGGAAGAAGAAAGAGACAATAGCAATCTCAACATGACGATAGGTTATTTAATAAGATAAAACTTTCTACAACCATATTTTCCTCTCTCATAATAATTACATGTAGGATCATAGGCCAATTCAACAAAATATCTATCACCAAACATATTCTCAACATGATCCACATGCATGAAAAGTTGACACTCTTCCAAGATAGTGGGATTAACATTAACTAAAGTCATGACCTTTCCGAACCCACTTTTATCAAAAATATCATAAGATTGAACATACTCCAAATATGTGGGATCTAAAGTTGACACTCTTCCAAACTCACCTTCAATATTATTGCAAACACTATTATCAATCTCATATTCATCACGGGGCTTAAATAAATTTTCAAGGTTATAAGAAGAATCACCCCAATCATGATCATTGAAACAAGTAGTAGACATAGCAAAACTAGCATCCCCAAGCTTAGGGTTTTGCATATTATTAGCACAATTGACATCAAGATAATTTATAGGAAAATCATTGCAACCATGATTTTTACTCAAGAGTTATCGTGAATCTCTTCATAAATTTCTTCATCGTAATTTTCAGATTCACGAATTTCAAGCAAAACTTGATAAAGATAATATAGTGCACAAAACTCACTAGCAATTGGTTCAACATAATTGGATCTCTTAAAAAGATTAGCAAGCAGATGAGGATCCATAGATCTTAGGTTCTCTGTTTAGCAATAAATAAGCATCTAATCCAACCAAAAAGCAAAGAAAAGGGCAAACAAAAAGAGAGGAGGAGATTGGGAAAGAGAGGGCGAATAAAATGGCAAGGGTGAAGTGGGGGAGAGGAAAACGAGAGGAAAATGGCAAATAATGTAATGCGAGAGATAGGGATTGCGATGGGTACTTGGTATTGTTGACTTGCTTGCGTGAGCCTCCCCGGCAACGGCGCCAAAAAAATTCTTCTTGCTACCTTTTGAGCACTGCGTTGGATTTCCCCGAAGAGGAGAGGATGATGCAGCAAAGTAGCGTAAGTATTTCCCTCAGTTTTTGAGAACCAAGGTATCAATCCAGTAGGATACCATGCACAAGTCCCTCGTACCTACACAAAACGATAGCAACTCGCAACCAACGCGATTAGGGGTTGTCAATCCCTTCACGGTTACTTACGATAGTGAGATCTGATAGAGATGATAAATAATATTTTTGGTGTTTTTGATAGATAGATGCAAAGTGAAAAGTAAAAGGCAAAGTAAAAGCAAAGCAAGTAAATAAAGCGATAGAGAATGATATGATGAGAATAGACCCGGGGGCCATAGGTTTCACTAGTGGCTTCTCTCAAGAGCATAAGTATTCTACGGTGGGTGAACAAATTACTGTTGAGCAATTGACAGAATTGAGCATAGTTATGAGTATATGTAGGCAATGATCAAGTATATAGGCATCACGTCCAAAATAAGTAGATCAAAACGATTCTACATCTACTACTATTACTCCACTCATTGACCGCTATCCAGCATGCATATAGAGTATTAAGTAAAAACAGAGTAACGCTTTAAGCAAGATGACATGATGTAGAGGGATAAACTCATGCAATATGATAAAAAACCCATCTTGTTCTCCTCGATGGCAACAATACAATACGTGCCTTGCAACCCTTTCTGTCACTGGGTAAGGACACTGCAAGATTGAACCCAAAGCTAAGCACTTCTCCCATTGCAAGAATTACCAATCTAGTTGGCCAAACCAAAAAGGATAATTCAAAGAGACTTGCAAAGATAACTCAATCATAAATAAAAGAATTCAGAGAAGAATGAAATATTTTCCATAGATAATACTGGACCATAAACCCACAATTCATTAGTCTCAACAAACACACCGCAAAAAGAAGATTGCATCGAATATATCTCCACGAGAGAGGGGGAGAACATTGTATTGAGATCCAAAAAGAGAGAAGAAGCCATCTAGCTACTAGCTATGGACCCGAAGGTCTGAAGTAAACTACTCACACTTCATCGGAGGGGCTATGGTGATGATGTAGAAGACCTCCATGGTGGATGCCCCCTTCGGCGGAGCTCCGAAACAAGCCCCAAGATGGGATCTCGTGGATACAGAAGGTTGCGGCGGTGGAATTAGGTTTTTGGCTCCTGTTTTGATCGTTCGGGATACGTAGGTATATATAGGAGGAAGGAGTACGTCGGTGGAGCGTCGAGGGGCCCACGAAGTAGGGGCGCGCCCAGGGGGCGCCTTCCACCCTCGTGACCGCCTCTGGCACTTCTTGGAGTAGGGTCCAAGTCTCCTGGATCACGTTCGGTTGGAAAATCACGATCCCGAAGGTTTCATTCCGTTTGGACTCCGTTTGATATTCCGTTTCTTCGAAACACTGAAATAGGCAAAAAAACAGCAACTCTGGGCTGGGCCTCCGTTTGGATCCGGCTGGATCTGTGACCAGCGGTGAGCAGAGAGATAGAGTGTGGCCACCGCTGTCGTGTTTAGATCTGGAGATGACGAGACAGTGTGAAGAGAGCAACACTAGCAAGCAAGCGCGGAGGCTCCTGCCTATATAGTGGATTACTAGTTTTCTTCTGTCTACTGGAGCCGGCTTGACCTCGTCAATGACTACCGAGAAGTCTTCATGCACGTGCCCCGCAGGTGCAGTTGTCGTCATTTTGATCTGATGTACCGGATTATAACATATAACACGAAAAAATGCCACATGACAGGAAATCATAACCTCACTGCCCAAAGGAGACAACATGAATCCCGACAGACAAACTAGACGAGGATCAAAGCTCAAATTAAAGATAAACTCGTAGAAAAGGGGTCCGCCGATAGATGTCCTAATTAACATAGCCGGTTGACCTACACGGCAGCCGAGTAGTCTTCGTGCATGTGACCCCAATGACTAGCCCAACTCAGTTGTCGTTGTTTAACCCTCACAGTGATCTGAAGCACATGACACCTAATTTTGCGAGATGACAAGAAACCTTTTTTTAGATTTCTCACCAGAACTACATCCCTGTACAACACAGCCTGCACGATATGTAGACGATAGCCAATCCAGGCGTGTATGCTAGAGTCTGGTCACATGCATGGACGAATTGATCTTCCGTGTCTTGCAGGGATCGTATAGGCACCAACGTATGTACAACACTTCTCTAGGTCTACTACTCGTCTCTCTCTTCTATTAACTCACCCGACTTGTGGGGCCGGGGAGTGTGCCTATGGTCGGTTCTCAATTGTGGTCCCACATGTGTGTGCAAACACAATATGACATGTGTTCCATTCGGAGAGCGGCGTGCCAGACCGACCGACCGTCTGGGGTGCGACGCGAATGCAACGGGCGTGATGTATTTTCCGTACATGTGTACCGCCCTTTTCTTGAGGCTTTGCTCCATGGCGCAATCCATGGATACAAAATTAGTATACTATACTATTTAAAAGTCAAGGGCGGGGCTTTTCCTGCGTGGTAGGCGGGGCAGTTTTGCCTAGTCGGTTCGACAGAGACGCGAGAAGATGAGGGAGTAGGCTGCTGCAAATGTAGGGCTATGTGATTTGACAGTGAGTTACTGCTGGACAGGTGGGGCCCCGTGATTTGACTTGCCATTATCATTTTAACTGCGGCGCTACGACCAGCGTGACTCTCCCGATTCCTGACCACCTCCATACAGGTGCCTCTCCCAATGCTCCACCATGTAGATGCTGGCTCTTGCATGAGAGCCCACTCCTCCACTTTTTCCTTGCCTCATTCCTCCACATATGCAAAAATGCCATGCAAAGCGGGCTTATAGCCCACTATTGTACTTACTTGCTCCTACAGGTGCTAAGCCTGCCACATAGGACAAAGTCTGATGTGGCAAGTTAATTAAGAAGAGAGAGACTAGTTTGGTGACCCAAGGAAGAAACGGTGCTAAGCGCGTGTACCTAGGTGAAAAGACAATTTTGAGTCTATAGCTAATTAAATGAAGCAAACTTAGCAACAAAAAACTAAGCACCTATGCATTGGGGACCTGATTGCTAAGCCATTTAATGCCCTTAGCACCTCATCTAAGCACCATTTCATTGGAAGAGGTCACTCCTTGGCAAATGCAATAAATACTACGAAGAAAGAGATAGAGAGAAGTAAAAAAACTCTTATAGCCAACCTTATAGCTAACCTTGTTGTAGTATGAGTGACTAAGTGATGACTATGTATTACATGCCAACATCATATAGCCTAACACACCGTGTTAAATCTCCAAGGGCGTGACCGCGCGATTGAGGCGATGGTCGTGGTAGGCACGACCATGATACAGGGTGCTGGCGGCCCTTGGATCTGAGATCGAACGGTCGCATGCTAAGTTGCTAAAAATTGGCATAATAGCCCTCCAGGATAGGATATTCACCCATAGGTCTAGAATCACGCCATGCAACCATTCGATCTCAGATCCAAGGGCTCTCGGAAGGCTGTATCATGGGAGAATGGAAAGCTTCGTATCACCTATCGGGGATATACCCCGCGGTGTAACCCGCTGGATGTATGACCCGGGTGGAGCGTAGCCACTCACTGGTGACCCGCCTGGAGCTTGGCAATTCACAGATAACCCGCCCGATATTGGCGACTCATTAGTAACCTGGCGGGCGGGTCAGATGGACAATAAGGCCCAAAGCCCAGAAGGCCGGCTCACGTTATGATGGGCCGGCTTAAGAGGAAAGAGATGACAAATATTTCCTTTATGAGGAAGCAAGACCCGGACTTGTATTTAACTTGTAAGAGAAGATAGACTAGTCCTGGTCCTACTAGGATTCCACATGTAACCCGCCCCTCTAACTTATATAAGGAGGGGTAGGGCACCCCAAGAAGGACAGGCAACAAGAAACAATCTCTAGGGCTAGACACAAAGAGCCGGCTTACCGGCGACTCCCTCATGATCGTAATGAGACCTAGCCACAAACAACATGTAGGGCTATTCCGGATGATGTTTCCTGGGGCCCGAAGCTGTCTAAATCTTTGTCTTGTGTTGCGTCTCTCGATTCCGCCCAACCCCTCTCAAACTACCACAATAGATGCGTTGGCCTCGCGACTAAGTCCTCACGCTAAGGACATCTGCCGTGACAATTCCACGACAGTTGGCACCCACCATGGGGCCTGCACACGGTGGTGTTGAGTTCTTGGAGGGATCTCTTCAGGGATCAAGGAGATCGTGATTAGACAAAGGTTTGAGTTCAAGAAAATTAAGATAGTGTTGGGTGCGTTGCCGCCGATGCAAGTTGAAGACCGATCAGTGCAAATATCACGTCGCAGGAACCGATAGGAAATATTTGCAGCGTGTTATGTGATTGGGGAGCGGTTAAACCACAAGTCGCCGAGAACGTCGACTTCCGCTGTTGCTTGTTTCTCGGGTGCGTGAAGTACAGATGAAACACGGAATTGCTGCTATTACTTTTTGCCAAAAACCAATTGCTGGGCGTTGTGATCTCCATCACAGCAATAAGGAAAGAAAAATAAGGTACGATTACGACCCAGAGGAGATATGGTCATGGGCGCAAAAAAAAGTCAACCGCCCTGGACTCCTTGGCCATCACGGATTGCTCGTCGCCTCCTCCGGTCGCCGTTGCTGAGCCGCCGGTTGTCGTTAAGCCACCACGAGCAGTTCTCGCCACTTTGACCTGCCCTCGCCGACGCAGGTTTTTTCCCCGAGTCGCCGTGATGAGAGCTTCAGCGTTCACCGGCCTCACCTTCACCGCCGCGCCATTGGGCCTCTACTCCGAGTTGCTGTGTTCGCCTCGAATCACCGGGTCCCGCTGGTTCGACCCCGAGCCGCCCGCGGCCATGGTTCAACTCCGCCTTTTATTCTGCTGCAGGCACGGCTGTCCGAGCAGCTCTCGTGCTGCCCTTGACCCGGCCCGTTGCCCCGAGGGCCAGCACCTACTCAAAGCCGCCGAGCTCACCTTGCGTTGAGCCTCTGATGTGGCCTCGGCTGGCCGCTTCCGAGCGCAGCCTTTGCCTATGAGCTACCTCGCCGGGGCGTGCTCCACCAGGTTACGCCCGCCAGCTTCGGAAGCTGCCTGTTGCTGCTCCTCCGCGCGTCGCACTTGACCTCGCCTTGAGCCACCCGGTCACCTGCATCACCACGATTGGGCTCTGCTTCAACCTGCTGCCTCGCCGGCGCCTCTCCACCGTCGTGACAACGACGCCTCAAGCTGCCGCCGTGGCCTTGAGTCACCGCCGTGACCCGCCCTGTCACGGACCTTCTCATCAGCCCTGTAGCATCGAACTGACCGCCTCGCGCCGTTCCCACGGTTTTTGCGGCAAGTCGCCGTCACCGTCCGGCTTTGTGCCTGATTCAAGTCGCCACCGGCTTCTGAGCCGTCCGGCCTTGACCCGCCAGCCGACGGGTCGCCTCCGCCGCATCACTTTTTCAGTCAGCCACCGCGCGACCTTGCCTCTAGGCCACCCGTGCCGTGAGCCGCCCGCCCATGGAGCCACCTGCCGCGGTGGTCCGCCTCTGCCTTTGGCTGGCCTCGAGTCCCTGCCTCCCCTCGCTGTTTATCCACGGGCTCTGCCCTGCCTTGGCTGCTACACCTGTGCGCCCGTCCCCGAGACGCCCGCTTGATGGCTTGACTCCATCTGGCCCCCTTCCCAAGGCCGGGTGCTCCGCCTGGATATCGCTCACTGAAAGTTGGACGTACACCCATCAAGCGTGCATTGCTTGGAATAGATGGTCACTGATTGGTATTTGCTTGGAATACTGGAGCATAGGAGGTACTAGTTAAGTCTGATTTTCTTTCCATTGGAACATTCACATGGAGGAGAAGTGCATGTACGCATGATTGGTTCAAGGACCATTGTGCCAAGCACAAAAAGGAGCACAGGTCTTAGTGAGTTGTTCTCTTAATCTCGTCGCTCCTATCATTTGGGTTTACATCAAAAACGCCTCGTCAGCATCAGTAAAGCTGCCCGATGAGCAGGCATGCACGTGGGTCAGATATATAAACCACCGCCCCTACAGTACATTATACTGGTACAATCTACTTCAAACACGTCGAAGAGCCGGTAATTCAACAGAAGCAATAAGCACAAACCTTGATGCTTTGGTCTGGCTATCTAGACTTGGTTTTTGCTGTCAGTGTCATCCGATAAAAAAAATGCCAGGTGATATTCATCTAAGTTTATTTTATTAAACATATTGTTTTCATCAAAGAACAATTACTTTGGTCTGTATATTTTTATGTGCAGCAAAGGTGGTGCCATGTTGTGCCTATAAAGTGTATGTCAGCACCATCACGCACCAGCGCCTGCGCCCGCTTACTGATGGAACAGGTGTGCGCAAGTCGCCGCCCGTACAGCTTAATCTACATCAACCTGCCGGAGCCGCATTGAGTCGCCCTTGCCGCCTTGAGCCGCCGGGGTTATATTAAGTCGCTGGTCTGCCATGAGCCGCCGGAACTATATTGAGTTGCTGGTCTGCCTGAGCTACCTCTGTCGTGATAAACGGATCATCCATCATCCAAACAAATCAGGTGATATCCATCCAAATTTATTTTATTAGCACATGTTGTTTTTGTCAAAGAACAAATTTATCTTTGCCTTGGTCTGCAATATTGTCTATGCAAAGCAATTATTTATTACAAAAAGTGATATTATACCGTGGAAATGGAGGCACGCCAACATCTTTTGGCACAGGTGGTCATCGTTAACTCAACGAACTCCCGTACCGGCTTACAACGCCGTGGCCGTCTCTCGCGACTGCATCAGCTTACAACACCGAGGCCGTCTCTCGTGACCATGGCTGGTTTATTTGCCTGTGCCGCCTCTGATGCTATGGTTGTCTTTACTGTCCGTCTCTCGCGGCCTGCTCTACATCAACACACCGGGCCGCACCTATTTGGATGAGTTGTTTATTGAGTATGAGCAAGTCACTGCTTGGGAAGCCCGATTTTCTTCCAACAAATTGGAGGCAATTTATCATGTATTATCAGCCGCCGACTGCACTGGATGGTTCAATGGGCATGCACACAAGTTGCCGCCGCTACAGTTTGGTTAACTTCAACATAGCGAGTTGGGAGGAACCATTGGCCGAGTTGCTGACACGGCTCATACCGAATCATTTATAACCCGCCGTAGTCACCTCAACCTTCTGTGGATTTACATCGCGCTATCAACACCGATGATATACACCTTCTGCTCTGGTCAAATATGGAGAATCTCAAGCCAACTCCTCGAGTCGTCTTGAGACTCGGGGGCTACAATGGTATGACTCGGCAAAATCAGCTGGTTTCAATGAATTCAAAAACTCTGGGTCATTGAAGGGAAAAATAACCCGGGCCCCGGAGATTGCTGCTAGATCAATGAAAATTTAAAAGCCCTCAGAAGATTTCCGGCTCAAAATAAGGGCTCTGGTTTAAAATTCGGTTCAAGAGACATCTTTCTCCCAAAAAGCACTGAAGCTCTCAAATCCAGTTCAAAATCCGGCTCAAGGTAAATTTGCCCCTCACAAATTTTTGAAGCTTTCAAATTCGGTTTAAAATTCCGGTTCAAAAAGAATTAATTTCTCGCAAGTTCGAGTTCTAAGAAAAAATAAAAGTTGCCAAAAAGAACTTCCTGCCATGATGCGTGGTTCAAACATAGGTACCCTGCCTTACGGCTTATCTTATTATGGTCACTTGGGGGCTTCCTGCTCATCGGGCATAGCTATCAGTACCCTCTTGATCGACGCAATGCCAAAATTTATATGGTCACTTGGGGGCTTCCTGTTCAAACATTGGTCGTATTTGAACCAAAGAGAACATAGCTGTCGATACCCTTTTTATTAGCAAACTGCTGAACCTACTTGAGGGCTTCTTGATCGTATCTGAATCATAGCTCAACCCCTTTGGGAATCGACGTGGATTGTATTCGAATCAGCATCGTTAAACAACTTTTAAGGTCATTTGGGGGCTTCCTGTTCAAACATAGGTCGTATTCAAACCAAAGAGAACATAGCTGTTGATACCCACTTTGATTGGCAACGCCAACACCATTGGGGGCTATATGATCGTATTCGAATCTTAGCTTAACCCCTTTGGAACGGTTTACTGATCGTATTCGAATCAGAAGCCTACACATTTTTTATCTGTTTTTATACAATCGCAAGTATTTGAGTTGTCACAAATATCATATGTGCCGGCTCTTACAGAGTTGAGTTATCAACTTCACTGTCTGGGTCACATAAGCCGGCGGTATCATTCAAAGGATCATAGGGATCTTGTGATCTACTTGTGTGCAGGATAAGACCACATTTGGGTGGTTACCCGCCCTGGTTTTTGACGTTAAGTCGCCAGGGCATATGTTGTTTAAAATCTTTGCAGGATTTGTAGAAATATGACATATAAATGATTAAGTTCAAGCTCATTACCAAATTTGATGCTTCAAAATGATTATCCGTTCTAGATTTTTCTCAAAGGCTATAAGCCGCCGGGTTATAAAAATTCCGGCTTACAATGGAGGTGTATTAAATCGCCATCGGCCAAGAGCCGCAGGGTATTTAAACTCTGGATTTACTTATCAACAGATGAGGTATTCAAAGTTTCTTTGGCGCAATGGTTATTATTTTATTAATGGATATGATTTATTCTACAATGAAAGGAATAGTCCCGAGTCACTGCAGGCTTACCACCCGGCACTTGGGGGCTACATTATTCAAATTGAGGTTACATCAAATATCTTAGTCTCATGTCGCTGCAAGCATGCACAATGACACTTGGGGGCTAATGCAATGTCATTTTTGTTCGCCTCATTGAAGACCCGGCAAATCACATTCTAAATGACTTGGCCCTTAGGGGCTACCAATTGCTCCTGTTAAAAATTCAAGGTACACAAGCATTAATCCATTATATTGAACGGTCCACTATTCAGTTGGTGGAGTACAAAGCTCTTAACTTTGTGGACATGGGTTCAAGCTCCTTGAGGGCTACACATTGTTGTTCAAATTTACATGGTTATGTCTACAAAGTCCCTGCTCATTATTGCATAATGACCCAGCCCTTGGGGGTTACACTGGTTGAAATTTTTCATGAGCATAAAGCAATTACAAGTCCCAGGTTGCTGCAAGCATGACAACCCAGCACTTGGGGGGCTACATGTGTGGAATATTCAGTTTATATGATTGAGATGAATAAGCCGGATTTCTTCAAGGTTGCAACATTTATTGCAGCAAGTCTTAAACCATCACTTTGTTCTGCTCAAGACTTGGGGGCTACAAGTAATGTGGATATAAGGGAGAAAAATCTTCAAATTATCAGTTTTGAGCAAATCAGGAGGATCAATTACATAAACCGGTGTCAACAACAATTATGACTCGGCGTCGTCTGTTTTATAATCCGGCAGTTTTTGGTAATGATAAACCGGCAAGTTTTACATCTTCAAGCCGGCTGAATATCAGATGAGTATATGAAGACCAAAATTATTTAGCCCGGCACCTTGGAAGCCGACTCAAGTGGATTATTCTTCACAATATTTTTCTGTGAGAAACCAACAGCAGCAAATTGAGTATGAAGCTAGCTTATTTGACCCAGATTTTCTAGATGAAGGAAATGACAATTGGACTTATGGATAATCAGGTCCCGGCTCAGGAGAATATTTAACCCGGAGCACAAGGAATTAAGGATGATCGGGTGCCGGCTTACAAGAATTTTTAACACGGAACACAATCTGTCAAATTTGTTCTTGTGTTTGTTTTACAGGATCAGTTTAACATGGATAAATCCAAATTAAACTAGGGGCTAATGTCGGGGATATACCCCGCGGTGTAACCCACTAGATGTATGACCCGACTAGAGCGTAGCGACTCACTGGTGAACCACCTGGAGCTTGGCGATTCACAGATAATCCGCCCGATATTGGCGACTCATTAGTAACCCGGCGGGCGGGTCAGATGGACAACAATGCCCAAAGCCCAGAAGGCCGGCTCACGTTATGATGGGCCGGCTTAAGAGGAAAGAGATGACAAATATTTCCTTTATGAGGAAGCAAGACCTGGACTTGTATTTAACTTGTAAGAGAAGATAGACTAGTCCTAGTCCTACTAGGATTCCACATGTAACCTGCCCCTCTAACTTATATAAGGAGGGTCAGGGCACCCCCAGAAGGACAGGCAACAAGAAACAATCTCTAGGGTTAGACACAAAGAGCGGGCTTACCGGCGACTCCCTCATGATCATAATGAGACCTAGCCACAAACATCATGTAGGGATATTCCGGATGATGTTTCCTGGGGCCCGAAGCTGTCTAAATCTTTGTCTTGTGTTGCATCTCTCGATTCCGCCCAACCCCTCTCAAACTACCACAATAGATGCGTTGGCGTCGCGACTATGTCCTCACGCTAAGGACATCTGCCGTGACAATTCCACGACATCACCTGTAATTTTCCCGGCGCTTGACATGACATCGAAAGCCATTTAATTGGGCATCGAGTAGACATGACATCTAATTGGGCCCCCATAGTACTGTGCATAAATCCTGTTATCCACTAGGCAAGCCACTACCCTGCCGTTCGCATGCCCCACTCGGCATTTTTACGATCGAAAAACCACTGGCAGTTCGCTCCTACTCGTCCCCGGACGTCCTTTAACATTACGGCAGTTCGCTCCTAGTCGTCTCGTCCTTTCACATTACGGCATTTCCACTAATACTAACCCTCCTCCCAAATCCATGGCGTCCCAAATCTCCATGATCGGCAGTGAGTACAAGGTCAGAACCATCACCGGCGATGAGTTCGACGTCATCTACACCCGTTCTTCCGCGATGGTGAAAGGATGCCTTGCTCGCTTCAAACGCATGTTCGAAAACTCACATGATGAGTGGGTCGCTGGGCTAGATGTTGAGTACACCACAGTCCTGGGAACAGAGAAGAATCTAAAGGAGGAAGAGAAGAAGAAGCCCGCCGTGATCCAGGTTTGCGTGCATGACTTAAGCTTGGTCTACCACATATACCATGTTGTGAGTGCCAGGATTTTAAGAACTTCCTCAAGGACAGCCTAGTCAAATTCGCAACTGTAGACTTTACAAATGATAAAAAGTCCTGGGTCGGATAGGCCTCGTTGTAGGCAACCTCTTCGACCTCCAGAAGAATGGGCTGCTGCCCTCCCATGATCAGCCTTCAATGCCGATTCTGGCAGGAGCCATGGTTCATCCTTCGTACGGTAAACTGAAGAAACCTCCACACATGTTTCATCATCATGCATGGCAGTGGAATGTACTAGATATAGACCACATCTAGTACGCTGCAATGGATGGCTACCTTTGTTTCAATATCTAAAAGGGTTGGATTAAGAACGAGAGCCAACTGTGCGGTTCAAGCAAAGAAGTATCGGCCAAGAGGAAGAGGGACAAGGACGAAGTTGAGGACGTGGACGAGAACTCCGATTAAGGTGGCAGTGTCGTTTCTCATGGTGGTTCTAATGCACTGTCCACCAGATTAATTGCTTAGTTTAATTTCAGGTGTGCTTACTTTAATTTGAGGGGTGTGTTGTGCTGCTGAGCCCCCAGCAGAACTATGTTATGTTTCTTCTCGTTATATTTCTTACATTTCATCTTTTAGTTGTTATAGTACTACCACTCGTTTCTTCACATTATATATGTACAATATATATGGCCAACATCATATAGCCCGCAGTTTAGTTATCAAAGAATTTCAGGGTGCTTAGTTTTGTCAAAGAATTCCAGGGTGCTTTGTTTTATTTGAGGGGTGTGCTGTGCTGGACACCATTATTGTGACTCAAATCTCTTTTGCCATGTTATAATGACATAAGTACCGATGGACCAACATGCCAGCTCTCCCTCTATCTCACTATAGTAAAATAAAGTGTGGGGCATACTTGATCCCAACAACGTTCTTATTTTCCTGTAAAATTATTCGCTTGGTTACTCCTGACAAGCGGGGCCACACTTCTCATGTGAGAATCGGCTTATTTTTGTCATGTAACATGGTCAACGGGTTTGACGTGAAAATAACAATGTCTAATGGCATTTTGAGAAAACATCTAACTTAACAATGGCATTCTTGAGATATCTAATTGCATTTTTGAGCAGACATCTCACAGATCAATGGCATTTTTGAGTAGTTGTAACTTCTAATCGCAAAACTGAGTAGTGATACACAACTGGTGGCATAAATAATAAGAACCCAAGAATTAAATAGTTATGCTAATTTCTTTATTTCTTTAATAGTACTATATGCATAATTTGGCGACGAGCGATCTCTATATGTACTACATTTTTTCTTTAATTTCATATTGTTAGTTTTGCTCCATGGCGCAATACATCGATACTACTACTGTACAAAAGTATACATTTTTTAAAAGTCTAGAGGGTGGGGCAGTCTAGCTTGGTCGGTTTCATGAGAGGCGAGGGCATTTGTTATTTGACGGCTCATTACTGCTGGAAGGTGGGGCCTTGTGATTTGACTGCTCATATAATTGTCCCGATGACCTGGGGAGGAGCAAAGAACCTTGCGGCATACTCAAGTTTTCCACCGGAGTAGTACTACTACGGAGGAGCACGAAACACAGCAGCCTAGTGCCATATGGCGATAAAAAATGATCTAATTTGCTAGTCACCTCATTGTTAGCATTGTTCTATTCATGCCTCGGAGAGAACATGACACGTGCGGCAAAACACCCGAAGCAAAAGAAGAAACACAGGAGCAAAAGAAGAAGGAAGATTATCACCCCAAACGATCTAATTTGTCGTGGAGTCGTAACTACTTCATTGCCTCCACGACCTCCATCTCCTTGCACGTCTCCTCAGCCATCTTCTTCATTCTGTCCATGACGTGGGATTTCTTGACGTGAGCCTTCATCATCTGTTCCACGGCCGCATTACGTACCTTGACAGCAGCGGGGTGCTTGACGCGGAGCTTTGCCAACTCCTCCTTATGTTCCATGAAGAGGGCCTGCATCATCTTCATCGAGGAACTACTATTCTCATGCAGCTTCTTCCCGCCGGCGTTCTTCTCCTTCAGCAGGTCGAGCTCGTGGCAGAGGTTCGCCTTGTCCTCCTGAAGTTGCAGAATTTTGCCAGTCGCCTTCTTCTCCGAGGCAATGCTCTTCTTCAGCAGCATCACCAAGCTGGCGGTCAACTCCCCCTGCTTATTAAGCTCAGCGGGCATGTCGTCGAGGCTCTCCTTCAGTAGCTCCACCAAGCCATGAATGAACTCCTTCTGCTTATTGAGGTGTGATACGTCTCCAACATATCTATAATTTTTTATTGTTCCATGCTATTATATTACCCGTTTTGGATGTTTATGGGCTTTACTTTAAACTTTTATATCATTTTTTGGGACTAACCTACTAACCGGAGGCCCAGCCCGAATTGCTGTTTTTTTCCTATTTCAGTGTTTCGAAGAAAAGGAATATCAAACGGAGTCCAAATGGGATGAAACCTTCGGGAGTGATCTTTTTGGAACAAATGCAAACCTGGAGACTTGGAGTGGACGTCAAGCAACAACCGAGGTGGCCACGAGGGTGCCCGGTGCGCCCCCTAGAGGTGGGCGCGCCCCCACCCTCGTGGGCCCCTTGAGCGTCCACCGACCTACTTCTTCCTCCTATATATACCCACGTACCCCGAGAACATGAGAAGAGACCACGAAAACCTAATTCCACCGCCGCAACCTTCTGTATCCTCGAGATCCCATCTTGGAGCCTTCGCCGGTGATCCGCCGGAGGGGGAATCGACCATGGAGGGCCTCTACATAATCTCCAAGGCCCTTCCGATGAGTTGTAGTAGTTTACCACAGACCTTCGGGTCCATAGTTATTAGCTAGATGGCTTCTTCTCTCTCTCTTTGAATCTCAATACAAAGTTCTCCTCGATCTTCTTGGAGATCTATTCGATGTAACTCTTTTTGCGGTGTGTTTGTTGAGATCCGATGAATTGTGGGTTTATGATCAAGTTTATCTATGAGAAATATTTGAATCTCCTCTGAATTCATTTATGTGTGATTAAGTTATCTTTGCAAGTCTCTTCAAATTATGAGTTTGGTTTGGCCTACTAGATTGATCTTTCTTGCAATGGGAGAAGTGCTTAGCTTTAGGTTCAATCTTGAGGTGTCCTTTCCCAGTGATAGCAGGGGCAACAAGGAACGTATTGTATTGTTGCCATCGAGGATAAAAAGATGGGGTTTACATCATACTGCATGAGTTTATCCCTCTACATCATGTCATCTGTCTTAATGCATTACTCTGTTCTTTATGAACATAATACTCTAGATGCAGGCAGGAGTCGGTCGATGTGTGGAGTAATAGTAGTAGATGCAGGCAGGAGTCGGTCTACTTGTCACGGACGTGATGCATATATACATGATCATGCCTAGATAATCTCATAACTATGCGCTTTTCTATCAATTGGTCAACAGTAATTTGTTCAGCCACCGTAATACTGATGCTATCTTGAGAGAAGCCACTAGTGACACCTATGGCCCCCGAGTCTATCTTTTATCATATAACTTTACCATCTACTTTTATTTGCATCTTTTACTTTCCAATCTATATCATAAAAATACCAAAAATATTTATCTTATCATATTATCTCTATCAGATCTCACTTTTGCAAGTGGCCGTGAAGGGATTGACAACCCCTTTATTGCGTTGGTTGCGAGGTTCTTGTTTGTTTGTGTAGGTGCGTGGGACTTTTGAGGAGCCTCCTACTGGATTGATACCTTGGTTCTCCAAAACTGAGGGAAATACTTATGCTACTTTGCTGCATCACCCTTTCCTCTTCAAGGAAAACCAACGCAAGCTCAAGACGTAGCAAGAAGGATTTCCGGCGCCGTTGCCGGGGAGGTCTTCGCTCAAGTCAAGACATACCAAGTACCCATCACAAACTCATCTCCCTCACATTACATTATTTTCCATTTGCCTCTCGTTTTTCTCTCCCCCACTTCACCATTGCCGTTTTATTCGCCCTTCTTCCGTTCGTCTTTTCGTTTACCTTAATGTCTTACTTGGCTTGTTTGCTTGTTTGGTTGGAATAATTGTGTATTTATTACTAAGAAAAGAAGCTAAGATCTATGGATCCTCATCCGCTTGCTAATCTTTTTAAGAGATCCAATTATGATGAACCAATTGCTAGTGAGTTTTGTGCACTAGATTATCTTTCTGAAGTTTTGCTTGAAATCCGCGAATTTGAAAATTGTGATGAAATACTTTATGAAATGATTCACGATAGATCTTTGAATAAAAAGCATGATTGCAATGATTTCACTATAAATTCTCTTGATGTCAATTGTGCTAATAATATGCAAACCCTAAGCTTGGGGATGCTAGTTTTGCTATGTCTACTACTTGTTGCAATGATCATGATTGGGGTGATTCTTCTTATTATCTTGAGATTGATAATAGTGTTTGCAATAATATTGAAAGTGGGTTTGGAAGAGTGTCAACTTTAGATCCCACATATTTGGAGAATGTTCAATCTTATGGTATTTTTGATAAAAGTGGGTTTGGATAGGTCATGACTTTAGTTAATGATAATCTCACTATTTTGGAAGAGTCTCAACTTCACATGCATGTGTATCATGTTGAGAATATGTTATGTGATAGCTATTTTGTTGAATTTGCCTATGATCCTACATGTAATTATTATGAGAGAGGAAAATATGGTTGTAGAAATTTCTATCTTACTAAATTACCTCTCGTCATGTTGAGATTGCTATCGTCATTTTCTTCTTCCTTGCATATGCTAGTTTTTGCTTGCATTGAAAATTTGTTTGCTTATAATATGCCTATGCTTAGAAAGTAGGTTAGACTTAGATGTGTTTGTCATGTGTTTCATGATGCTCTCCTTACGCTTCAATTCTTGTCTTTCATGTGAGCATCATTAAAATTATCAATGCCTGGCCAGAAGGCTTTAAAGAAAAGCGCTTGTTGAGAGACAACCCAATATTTTTCCTTGCTGTTATTCAATAAATGTTTCATATAGATTCTGTTTACATGTGTTTTCATGTTTTAATTAGTGTTTGTGCGAAGTAGAACCTATAGGATAACCTACGGTGATAGTTAATTTGATTCTGCTGAAAAACAGAAAATTTGTGTGCACGAAAATAATTTTAGTAATTCACAGAAACGTGATTTTGCGTTTATTCTTTTTGCTGTATATAAATAGGTAAATTTCCCATTACTTCCTATTTTTTTAGGATTTTTAGATTTCCATAAGTATTCGCGAGTTACAGATTGCTACAAACTGTTCTGTTTTTAACATATTCTGTTTTTCGTGTGTTGATTGCTTATTTTGATGCATCTATAGCTAGTATCGGTGGGTATGAACCATAGAGAAGTTGGAATACAGTAAGATTAACACCAATATAAATAAATAATGAGTTCATTACAGTACCTTATGTGGTGTTTTTTCTTTCTTGCACTAACGGAGCTTATGAGATTTCATGTTGAGTTTTGTGTTGTGATGTTTTCAAGTTTTGGGTAAAGATTTGATGGACTATGGAATAAGGAGTGGAAAGAGCCTAAGCTTGGGGATGCCGATGGCACCCCAAGATATTCAAGGATAACCAAAATCCTAAGCTTGGGGATGCCCCGGAAGGCATCCCCTCTTTCGTCTTCGTCTATCGGTAACTTTACTTGGAGCTATATTTTTATTCACCACATGATATGTGTTTTGCTTGGAGCGTCTTGTATGATATTAGTCTTTGTTTTTTAGATTACCATAATCATCCTTGATGTACACACCTTTTGGGAGAAGCCCACTTGATTTAGAATTTATTAGAATACTCTATGTGCTTCACTTATATCTTTTGAGCTAGATAGTTTTGCTCTATGTGCTTCACTTGTATCTTCTAGAGCACGGCAGTGGCTTAATTTTGAATAAATTGCTAGTCTCTCATGCTTCACTTATATTATTTTGAGAGTCTTTTAGAACAGCATGGTATTTGCTATGATCATAAAGTTGGTCCTAGAATGATGAGCATCCAAGTTGGGTATAATAAAAACTAGCATAGAAAGTGAATTGGATGCTATGATCAATTTGATGCTTGATAATTGTTTTGAGATATAGAGGTGGTAATATTAGAGTCATGCTAGTTGGGTGATTATGAATTTAAAGAATACTAGTGTTGAAGTTTGTGATTCCCGAAGCATGCATGTATGGTGAACCGCTTTGTGATGAAGTTGGAGCACAATTTTATTTATTGATTGTCTTCCTTATGAGTGGCGGTCGGGGACGACCGATGGTCTTTTCCTACCAATCTATCTTTTGGGGAATGTAGTAATTTCAGAAAAATTCCTACGCACATGCAAGATCATGGTGATGCATAGCAACGAAAGGGGAGACTGTTGTCCACGTACCCTTGTAGACCGAAAGCGGAAGTGTTATAACAACGCGGTTGATGTAGCCATATGTCTTCACGATCCGACCGATCCAAGTACCGAACGTACGGCACCTCCGAGTTCAGCACACGTTCAGCTTGATGACGATCCCCGGACTCCGATCCAGCAGGGTGTCGGGGATGAGTTCCGTCAGCACAATGGCGGTGATGATGTTCTACCGACGCAGGGCTTCGCCTAAGCACCGCTACGATATGACCAAGGTGGAATATGGTGGAGGGGGGCACTGCACACGGCTAAGGAACGATCACGAAGATCAACTTGTGTGTCTATGGGGTGCCCCCCTCCTCTGTATATAAAGGGGGGAGGAGGAGGGGGCCGGCCAAGGGGAGAGGCGCGCCCTAGGGGGGGCAATCCTACTCCAAGTAGGTTTCCCCCCCCCCTTTCCTATTAGGAGTAGGAAAGGGAAGGAAGAGAGGGGAGGGAAGAAGGAAAGGGGGGGCCGGCCCCCTTCCCAATTCGGATTGGGCTTGGGGGGCGTGCCCCCTCCTTTGCTCCTTCTCCCTCCTTCCCACTAAGGCCCAATAAGGCCATATACCTACCGGGGGGTTCCGGTAACCTCCCGGAGCTCCGGTATAGTCCCAATCTCACCCGAAACCTTTCCGGTGTCCAAATATAGTCGTCCAATATATCGATCTTTATGTCTCAACCATTTCGAGACTCCTCGTCATGTCTCTGATCACATACGGGACTCCGAACAACCTTCGGTACATCAAAACTCATAAACTCATAATATAACTGTCATCATAACATTAAGCGTGCGGACCCTACGGGTTCGACAACTATGTAGACATGACCTAGAACTGTTTCCGGTCAATAACCAATAGCGGAACCTGGATGCTCATATTGGCTCCTACATATTCTACAAAGATCTTTATCGATCAAACCGCATAACAACATACATTGTTCCCTTTGTCATCGGTATGTTACTTGCCCGAGATTCGATCGTTGGTATCTCAATACCTTGTTCAATCTCGTTACCGGCAAGTCTCTTTACTCGTTACGTAATGCATCATTCTGTAACTAAATCATTAGCTACATTGCTTGCAAAGCTTATAGTGATGTGCATTACCGAGAGCGCCCAGAGATACCTCTCCGACAATCGGAGTGACAAATCCTAATCTCGAAATACGTCAACTCAAAAAGTACCTTTGGAGACACCTGTAGAGCACCTTTATAATCACCCAGTTACGTTGTGACGTTTTGTAGCACACAAAGTGTTCCTCTGGTAAACTGGAGTTACATAATCTCATAGTCATAGGAACATGTATAAGTCATGAAGAAAGCAATAACAACATACTAAACGATCAAGTGCTAAGCTAACGGAATGGGTCAAGTCAATCACATCATTCTCCTAATGATGTGATCCCGTTAATCAAATGACAACTCATGTCTATGGTTAGGAAACTTAACCATCTTTGATTTACGAGCTAGTCAAGTAGAGGCATACTAGTGACACTATGTTTGTCTATGTATTCACACATGTATCATGTTTCCGGGTTCTAGCATGAATAATAAACATTTATCATGATATGAGGAAATAAATAATAACTTTATTATTGCCTCTAGGGCATATTTCCTTCAGTCTCCCACTTGCACTAGAGTCAATAATCTAGATTACACAGTAATGATTCTAACACCCATGGAGTCTTGGTGTTGATCATGTTTTGCTCGTGGAAGAGGCTTAGTCAACGGGTCTGCAACATTCAGATCCGTATGTATCTTGCAAATCTCTATGTCTCCCACCTGGACTTGGTCCTGGATGGAATTGAAGCGTCTCTTGATGTGTTTGGTCCTCTTGTGAAATCTGGATTCCTTTGCCAAGGCAATTGCACCAGTATTGTCACAGAAGATCTTCATTGATCCCGATGCACTAGGTATGACACCTAGATTGGAAATGAACTCCTTCATCCAGACTCCTTCATTTGCTGCTTCCGAAGCAGCTATGTAGTCCGCTTCGCATGTAGATCCTGCCACAACGCTTTGTTTAGAACTGCACCAACTTACAGCTCCACCATTTAATAAAAACACGTATCCGGTTTGCGATTTAGAATCGTCCGGATCAGTGTCAAAGCTTGCATCGACGTAACCATTTACGACTAGCTCTTTGTCACCTCCATAAATGAGAAACATATCCTTAGTCCTTTTCAGGTATTTCAGGATGTTCTTGACCGCTGTCCAGTGATCCACTCCTGGATTACTTTGGTACCTCCCTGCTAAACTAATAGCAAGGCACACATCAGGTCTGGTACACAGCATTGCATGCATGATAGATCCTATGGCTGAAGCATAGGGAAATCCTTTCATTTTGTCTCTATCTTCTGCAGTGGTCGGGCATTGAGTCTGACTCAACTTCACACCTTGTAATACAGGCAAGAATCCTTTCTTTGCCTGATCCATTTTGAACTTTTTCAAAACTTTATCAAGGTATGTGCTTTGTGAAAGTCCAATCAAGCGTCTTGATCTATCTCTATGGATCTTGATGCCCAATATGTTAGCAGCTTCACCGAGGTCTTTCATCAAAAAACTTTTAAAGTATCCCTTTATGCTATCCAGAAATTCTATATCATTTCCAATTAATAATATGTCATCTACATATAATATCAGAAATGCTACAGAGCTCCCACTCACTTTCTTGTAAATACAGGCTTCTCCAAAAGTCTGTATAAAACCATATGCTTTGATCACACTATCAAAGCATTTATTCCAACTCTGAGATGCCTGCACCAGTCCATAGATGGATCGCTGGAGCTTGCAAACTTTGTTAGCACCTTTTGGATCGACAAAACCTTCCGGCTGCATCATATACAACTCTTCTTCCAGAAATCTATTCAGGAATGCAGTTTTTACATCCATTTGCCAAATTTCATAATCATAAAATGCGGCAATTGCTAACATGATTCGGACAGACTTAAGCATCGCTACGGGTGAGAAAGTCTCATCATAGTCAACCCCTTGAACTTCTCGAAAACCTTTTGCAACAAGTCGAGCTTTGTAGACAGTAACATTACCATCAGCGTCAGTCTTCTTCTTAAAAATCCATTTATTCTCGATGGCTTGCCGATCATCGGGCAAGTCAACCAAAGTCCACACTTTGTTCTCATACATGGATCCCATCTCAGATTTCATGGCTTCAAGCCATTTTGCGGAATCTGGGCTCATCATCGCTTCCTCATAGTTCGTAGGCTCGCCATGGTCAAGTAACATGACCTCCAAAATAGGATTACCGTACCACTTTGGTGCAGATCTTACTCTAGTTGACCTACGAGGTTCTGTAGTAACTTGTTCTGAAGTTTCATGATCATCAGCATTAGCTTCCTCACTTATTGGTGTAGTCGTCACAGGAACCGGTTTATGTGATGAACTATTTTCCAATAAAGGAGCAGGTACAGATACCTCATCAAGTTCTACTTTCCTTCGACTCACTTCTTTCGAGAGAAACTCCTTCTCTAGAAAGGATCCATTCTTTGCAACAAATGTCTTGCCTTTGGATCTATGATAGAAGGTGTACCCAACAGTTTCCTTTGGGTATCCTATGAAGACACATTTCTCCGATTTGGGTTCGAGCTTATTAGGTTGAAGCTTTTTCACATAAGCATCGCAACCCCAAACTTTAAGAAAGGACAACTTTGGTTTCTTGCCAAACCATAGTTCATAAGGCGTCGTCTCAACGGATTTTGATGGTGCCCTATTTAACGTGAATGCGGCCGTCTCTACAGCATAACCCCAAAACGATAGCGGTAAATCGGTAAGAGACATCATAGATCGCACCATATCTAGTAAAGTACGATTACAACGTTCGGACACACCATTTCGCTGTGGTGTTCCGGGTGGCGTGAGTTGCGAAAACTATTCCGCATTGCTTCAAATGTAAACCAAACTCGTAACTCAAATATTCTCCTCCACGATCAGATCGTAGAAACTTTATTTTCTTGTTACGATGATTTTCAACTTCACTCTGAAATTCTTTGAACTTTTCAAATGTTTCAGACTTATGTTTCATTAAGTAGATATACCCATATCTGCTCAAATCATCTGCGAAGGTGAGAAAATAACGATATCCGCCACGAGCCTCAACATTCATTGGACCACATACATCAGTATGTATGATTTTCAACAAATCAGTTGCTCTCTCCATAGTACCGGAGAACGGTGTTTTAGTCATCTTGCCCATGAGGCATGGTTCGCAAGTACCAAGTGATTCATAATCAAGTGATTCCAAAAGTCCATCAGTATGGAGTTTCTTCATGCGCTTTACACCAATATGACCTAAACGGCAGTGCCACAAATAAGTTGCACTATCATTATCAACTCTGCATCTTTTGGCTTCAACATTATGAATATGTGTATCACTACTATCAAGATTCATCAAAAATAGACCACTCTTTAAAGGTGCATGACCATAAAAGATATTACTCATATAAATAGAACAACCATTATTCTCAGATTTAAATGAATAACCGTCTCACATCAAACAAGATCTAGATATAATGTTCATGCTCAACGCTAGCACCAAATAACAATTATTTAGGTCTAAAACTAATCCCGAAGGTAGATGTAGAGGTAGCATGCCGACGGCGATCACATCGACTTTGGAACCATTTCCCACGCGCATCATCACCTCGTCCTTAGCCAGTGTCCGCTTAATCCGTTGTCCATGTTTCGAGTTGCAAATATTAGCAACAGAACTAGTATCAAATACCCAGGTGCTACTGCGAGCTCTGGTAAGGTACACATCAATAACATGTATATCACATATACCTTTGTTCACCTTGCCATCCTTCTTATCCGCCAAATACTTGGGGCAGTTCCGCTTCCAGTGACCAGTCTGCTTGCAATAGAAGCACTCAGTCTCAGGCTTAGGTCCAGACTTGGGTTTCTTCTCCTGAGCAGCAACTTGTTTGCTGTTCTTCTTGAAGTTCCCCTTCTTTTTCCCTTTGCCCTTTTTCTTGAAACTGGTGGTCTTATTGACCATCAACACTTGATGCTCCTTCTTGATTTCTACCTCCGCAGTTTTTAGCATTGCGAGGAGCTCGGGAATTGTCTTTTCCATCCCTTGCATATTATAGTTCATCACGAAGCTCTTGTAGCTTGGTGGCAGTGATTAAAGAATTCTGTCAATGACGCTATCATCCGTAAGATTAACTCCCAGTTGAATCAAGTGATTGTTATACCCAGACATTCTAAGTATATGCTCACTGACAAAACTATTCTCCTCCATCTTGCAGCTATAGAACTTATTGGAGACTTCATATCTCTCAATCCGGGCATTTGATTGAAATATTAACTTCAACTCCTGGAACATCTCATATGCTCCATGACGTTCAAAACATCGTTGAAGTCCTGATTCTAAGCCGTAAAGCATGGCACGCTGAACTATTGAGTAGTCATCAGCTTTGCTCTGCCATACGTTCACAACATCTGGTGTTGCTCCTGCAGCAAGTTTGGCACCCAGCGGTGCTTCCAGGACGTAATTCTTCTGTGCAGCAATGAGGAAAATCCCCAAGTTACGGACCCAGTCCGTGTAATTGCTACCATCATCTTTCAACTTTGCTTTCTCAAGGAACGCATTAAAATTCAATGGAACAATAGCACGAGCCATCTATCTACAACAAACATAGACAAGAAAAATACTATCAGGTAGTAAGTTCATGATAAATTTAAGTTCAATTAATCATATTACTTAAGAACTCCCACTTAGATAGACATCTCTCTAATCATCTAAGTGATCACGTGATCCAAATCAACTAAACCATAACCGATCATCACGTGAAATGGAGTAGTTTTCAATGGTGAACATCACTATGTTGATCATATCTACTATATGATTCACGCTCGACCTTTCGGTCTCGATGTTCCGAGGCCATATCTGCATATACTAGGCTCGTCAAGTTTAACCTGAGTATTCTGCGTGTGCAAAACTGGCTTGCACCCGTTGTAGATGGACGTAGAGCTTATCACACCCGATCATCACGTGGTGTCTGGGCACGATGAACTTTGGCAACGGTGCATACTCAGGGAGAACACTTTTATCCTGAAATTTAGTGAGAGATCATCTTATAATGCTACCGTCAATCAAAGCAAGATAAGATGCATAAAAGATAAACATCACATGCAATCAATATAAGTGATATGATATGGCCATCATCATCTTGTGCTTGTGATCTCCATCTCCGAAGCACCGTCATGATCACCATCGTCACCGGTGCAACACCTAGATCTCCATCGCAGCATCGTTGTCGTCTCGCCAACTATTGCTTCTACGACTATCGCTACCGCTTAGTGGTAAAGTAAAGCAATTACATGGTGATTGCATTTCATACAATAAAGCAACAACCATATGGCTCCTGCCAGTTGACGATAACTTGGTTACAAAACATGATCATCTCATACAATAAAATATAGCATCACGTCTTGACCATATCACATCACAACATGCCCTGCAAAAACAAGTTAGACGTCCTCTACTTTGTTGTTGCAAATTTTACGTGGCTGCTACGGGCTAAGCAAGAACCGTTCTTACCTATGCATCAAAACCACAACGATAGTTCGTCAAGTTAGTGCTGTTTTAACCTTCGCAAGGACCGGGCGTAGCCACACTCGGTTCAACTAAAGTTGGAGAAACAGACACCCGCTAGTCACCCGTGTCCAAAGCACGGCGGTAAAACCAGTCTCGCGTAAGCGTTAGCGTAATGTCGGTCCGGGCCGCTTCATCCAACAATACCGCTGAACCAAAGTATGACATGCTGGTAAGCAGTATGACTTGTATCTCCCACAACTCACTTGTGTTCTACTCGTGCATATAACATCACCGCATAAAACCTAGGCTCTGATACCACTGTTGGGGAACGTAGTAATTTCAAAAAATTTCCTACGCACACGCAAGATCATGGTGATGCATAGCAACAAAAGGGGAGATTGTTGTCCACGTACCCTCGTAGACCGAAAGCGGAAGCGTTAGAACAACACGGTTGATGTAGTCGTATGTCTTCACGATCCAACCGATCCAAGTACTGAACGTACGACACCTCCGAGTTCAGCACACGTTCAGCTCGATGACAATCCCCAGACTCCGATCCAGTAGGGTGTCGGGGATGAGTTCCGTCAGCACGACGGCATGGTGACGGTGATGATGTTCTACTGACGCAGGGCTTCGCCTAAGCACCTCTACGATATGACCGAGGTGGAATAAGGTGGAGGAGGGCACCGCACATGGCTAAGGAACGATCACGAAGATCAACTTGTGTGTCTATGGGGTGCCCCCCTCCTCCGTATATAAAGGGGGAGGAGGAGGGGGCCGGCCAAGGGGAGAGGCACGCCCTAGGGGGGCAATCCTACTCCAAGTAGGTTTGCCCCCCCCCTTTCCTATTAGGAGTAGGAGAGGGAAGGAAGAGAGGGGAGGGAAGAAGGAAAGGGGGGGCCGGCCCCCTTCCCAATTCGGATTGGGCTTGGGGGGACGCCCCCTCCTTTGCTCCTTCTCCCTCCTTTCCACTAAGGCCCAATAAGGCCCATATACCTACCGGGGGGATCCGGTAACCTCCCGGAGCTCCGGTATAGTCCCAATCTCACCCGGAACCTTCTGATGTCCAAATATAGTCGCCCAATATATCGATCTTTATGTCTCGACCATTTTGAGACTCCTCGTCATGTCCGTGATCACATCCGGGACTCCGAAAAACCTTCGGTACATCAAAACTTATAAACTCATAATATAACTGTTATCGTAACGTTAAGAGTGCGGACCCTACGGGTTCGAGAACTATGTAGACATGACCTAGAACTGTTTCCGGTCAATAGCCAGTAGCGGAACCTGGATGCTCATATTGGCTCCTACATATTTTACGAACATCTTTATTGGTCAAACCGCATAACAACATACGTTGTTCCCTTTGTCATCGGTATGTTACTTGCCCGAGATTCGATCATCGGTATCTCAATACCTAGTTCAATCTCGTTACCGGCAAGTCTCTTCACTCGTTACGTAATGCATCATTCCGTAACTAACTCATTAGCTACATTTCTTGCAAGGCTTATAGTGATGTGCATTACCGAGAGGGCCCAGAGATACCTCTCCGACAATCGGAGTGACAAATCCTAATCTCAAAATACATCAACTCAACAAGTACCTTTGGAGACACCTGTAGAGAACCTTTATAATCACCCAGTTACATTGTGACGTTTGGTAGCACACAAAGTGTTCCTCTGGTAAACCAGAGTTAAATAATCTGATAGTCATAGGAACATGTATAAGTCATGAAGAAAGCAATAGCAACATACTAAACGATCAAGTGCTAAGCTAATGGAATGGGTCAGGTCAATCACATCATTCTCCTAATGATGTGATCACGTTAATCAAATGACAACTCATGTCTATGGTTAGGAAACTTAACCATCTTTGATTTCCGAGCTAGTCAAGTAGAGGCATACTAGTGACACTATGTTTCTCTATGTATTCACACATGTATCATGTTTCCGGGTAATACAATTCTTGCATGAATAATAAACATTTATCATGATATGAGAAAATAAATAATAACCTTATTATTGCCTCTAGGGCATATTTCCTTCATCTATCCCCCTAGGAGCATGCGCATAGTACTTTGTTTTCAAAAGGCTTGTAGATTTTTGCAATAAGTATATGAGTTCTTTATGACTAATGTTGAGTCCATGGATTATACGCACTCTCACCCTTCCACCATTGCTAGCCTCTCTTGTGCCGCGCAACTTTCGCTGGTACCATACACCCACCATACACCTTCCTCAAAACAGCTACCATACCTACCTATTATGGCATTTCCATAGCCATTCCAGGATATATTGCCATGCAACTTTCCACCATTCCGTTTATATGACACGCATCATCATTGTCATATTGCTCTTTGCATGATCATGTAGTTGACATCGTATTTGTGGCAAGGCCACCTTCATAATTTTTAATACATGTCACTCTTGATTCATTGCATATCTCGGTACACTGCCGGAGGCATTCATATAGAGTCATATCTTGTTCTAAGTATCGAGTTGTAATCTTGAGTTATAAGTAAATAGAAGTGTGATGATCTTCATTATTAGAGCATTATCCTAGTGAGGAAAGGATGATGGGGACAATGATTCCCCCACAAGTCAGGATGAGACTTCGGAATTTGTAAAAAAAGAAAAAAAGGCCAAAAAAAAGAGAAAGGCCAAATAAAAAAATGAGAGAAAAGGAGAGAAGGGACAATGCTACTATCCTTTTTATCACACTTGTGCTTCAAAGTAGCACCATGATCTTCATGATAGAGAGTCTCCTATGTTGTCACCTTCATATACTAGTGGGAATTTTTCATTATAGAACTTGGCTTGTATATTCCAATGATGGGCTTCCTCAAACACCCTAGGTCTTCGTGAGCAAGCAAGTTGGATGCACACCCACTTAGTTTCTTTTGATGAGCTTTCATACATTTATAGCTCTAGTGCATCCGTTGCATGGCAATCTCTACTCACTCACATTGATATCTATTAATGGGCATCTCCATAGCTCGTCGATACGCTGATGTCTACTACACAACCTTCTTCTTGTAGACATTGTTGGGCCTGCAAGTGCACAGGTTTGTAGGACAGTAGCAAATTTCCCTCAAGTGGATGACTTAAGGTTTATCAATCCGTGGGAGGCGTAGGATGAAGATGGTCTCTCTCAAACAACCCTGCAACCAAATTACAAAGAGTCACTTGTGTCCCCAACACACCCAATACATTGGTAAATTGTATAGGTGCACTAGTTCGGCGAAGAGATGGTGATACAAGTGCAATATAGATGGTAGATATAGGTTTTTCTAATCTTAAATTATAAAAACAGCAAGGTAACTAATGGTAAAAGTGAGCGTAAATGGTATTGCAATGATAGGAAACAAGGCATAGGGTTCATACTTTCACTAGTGCAAGTTCTCTCAACAGTAATAACATAGATAGATCATATAAAAATACCTCAACATGCAACAAAGAGTCACTCCAAAGACACTAATAGCGGAGAACAAATGTAGACATTATGGTAGGGTACGAAACCACCTCAAAGTTATCCTTTTTGATCGATCTATTCAAGAGTTCGTAGTAAAATAACATAGAGCTATTCTTTCCGCTCGATCCATCATAGAGTTCATACTAGAATAACACCTTAAGACACAAATCAACCAAAACCCTAATGTCACCTAGATACTCCATTGTCACCTCAAGTATCTGTGGGCATGATTATACGATATGCATCACACAATCTCAAATTCATCCAACCAACACAAAGTACTTCAAAGGGTGCCCCAAAGTTTCTACCGGAGAGTCAAGAAAATGTGTGCCAACCCCTATGCATAGGTTCATGGGCGGAACCCGCAAGTTGGTCACCAAAACATACATCAAGTGGCACGTGATATCCCATTGTCACCACAGATAAACATGGCAAGACATACATCAGGTGTTCTCAAATCAAAGACTCAATCCGATAAGATAACTTCAAGAGGGAAACTCAATTCATCACAAGAGAGTAGAGGGGGAGAAACATCATAAGATCCAACTATAATAGCAAAGCTCGCGATACATCAAGATCGTGTGAAGTCAAGAACACGAGAGAGAGAGAGAGAGAGAGAGAGAGAGAGAGAGAGCGAGAGAGAGATCAAACACATAGCTACTGGTACATACCCTCAGCCCCGAGGGTGAACTACTCCCTCCTCATCATGGATAGCACCGGGATGATGAAGATGGCCACCGGTAATGGGTTCCCCCTCTGGCAGGGCACCGGAACAGGCTCCCGAGAGGTTTTTGGTGGCTACAGAGGCTTGCGGCGGCGGAACTCCCGATCTATCTTCTACGTGGATGTTTTTAGGGTACGTGGGACTATATAGGCGAAAGAAGTCGGTCGGGGGGGGTGCTTGAGGGGCCCACGAGACAGGGGGGCGCGCCCAGTAGGGGGCGCCCTCCTATGTCCTGGACTCCTGGAGGATCTTCTGACATGAACTCCAAGTCTCTAGGGTCATATTCTTCCAAAAAATCACGCTGCCGAAGGTTTCATTCCATTTGGACTCCGTTTGATATTCCTTTTCTTCGAAATACTGAAATAGGCAATAAAACAACAATATGGGATGGGCCTCTGGTTAATAGGTTAGTCCCAAAAATGATATAAATGTGTAAAATGAAGCCCATAAATATCCAAAAGGGGTAATATAATAGCATGGAACAATCAAAAATTATAGATACGTTGGAGACATATCAAGCATCCCCAAGCTTAATTCCTGCTCGTCCTCGATTAGGTAAATGATAAAAATAGAATTTTTGATGTGGAATGCTACCTAGCATAATTCTCAATGTAATTTTCTTTATTGTGGCATGAATGTTCAGATCCAAATGATACAAAATAAAAGTTCATATTAACATGAAAATGGTGATACTTCAAGCATACTAATCAAAGTAATCATGTCTTCTCAAAATAACATGGCCAAAGAAAGTTATCCCTACAAAATCATATAGTATGACTGTTGCTCTATCTTCATCACACAAAGTATTTAATCATGCACAACCCCGATGACAAGCCAAGCAATTGTTTCATACTTTAATAATCTCAAACTCTTGCAACTTTCACGCAGTACATGAGCGTGAGCCATGGACATAGCACTATATGTGGAATAGAACGGTGGTTGTGGAGAAGACAAAAAGGAGAAGATAGTCTCACATCAACTAGGCGTATCAACGGGCTATGGAGATGCCCATTAATAGATATCAATGTAAGTGAGTATGGTTGCCATGCAACGGATGCACTAGAGCTATAAATATATGAAATCTCAACAAAAGAAACTAAGTGGGTGTGCATCCAACTTGCTTGCTCACGAAGACCTAGGGCATTTTGAGGAAGCCCATCATTGGAATATACAAGCCAAGTTCTATAATGAAAAATTCCCACTAGTATATGAAAGTGACAACATATGAGACTCTCTATCATGAAGATCATGGTGCTACTTTGAAGCACAAGTGTGGAAAAAGAGATAGTAGCATTGTCCCTTCTCTCTTTTTGTCTCATTTTATTTTTTTCTCCTTTTTCTTTTTATTTTTTTCTTTTCTTTTTTTCTTTGGCCTTTCTTTTTTTTCTTTTTGGCCTTTCTTTTTTTCTATTTTTTTTCTTTTCTTTTGTAAAGTCCGAAGTCTCATCCCGACTTGTGGGGGAATCATAGCCTTCATCATCCTTTCCTCACTGGGACAATGCTCTAATAATGAAGATCATCACACTTTTATGGATTTACAACTCAAGAATTACAAATCAAAGCTAGAATAAGATATGACTCTATATGAATGCCTCCGGCGGTGTACCGGGATATGCAATGAATCAAGAGCGACATGTATGAAAATTATGAAGGTGGCCTTGCCACAAATACGATGCCAACTACATGATCATGCAAAGAGCAATATGACAAAAGTAATGCATGTCATATGAACAGAATGGTGGAAAGTTACATGGCAATATATCTCAGAATGGCTATGGAAATGCCATAATAGGTAGGTATGGTGGCTATTTTGAGGAAGGTATATAGTGGGTGTATGGTACCGGCGAAAGTTGCAGGGCACAAGAGAGGCTTAGCAATGGTGAAAGGGTGAGGTGTGTATAATCCATGGACTCAACATTTGTCAAAAGAACTCATGTAGTTATTGAAAAAATCTAGAAGTAATCAAAAACAAAAGTACTACACGCATGCTCCTAGGGGGATAGATTGGTAGGAAAAGACCATCGCTCGTCCCCGGCCGCCACTCATAAGGAAGACAATCAATAAATAAAATTTTGCTCCACCTTCATCACAAAGCGGTTCACCATACGTGCATGCTACGGGAATCACAAACCCCAACACAAGTACTTTTCATAACCACCTCAACTAGCATGACTCTAATATCACTACCTCCATATCTCAAAACAATTATCATGCATCATACTGATCATAGCATCCAATTCTTTTTCTATGATAGTTTTTATTATACGCAACTTGGATGCTCATCATTCTAGGACCAACTTTGTAACCATAGCAAATACCATGCTGTTCTAAAAGACTCTCAAAAAGATAATAAGTGAAGCATGAGAGTAGCAATTTCTACAAAATATAACCACCGCCGTGCTCTAAAAGATATAAGTGATGCACTAGAGCAAAAGACAAACTACTCCGAAAGATATAAGTGAAGATCAATGAGTAGTCGAATAATTGTGCAACTATGTGAAGACTCTCTAACATTAAGGAATTTCAGATCTTGGTATTGTATTCAAACAGCAAGGAAAACAAAATAAAATTACAATGCAAGGATAGCACAACTCATGTGAAGAAGCAAAAACTTAGGCTCAACCAATACTAACCGATAGTTGTTGAAGAAGAAAGGTGGGATGCCTACCGGGGCATCCCCAAGCTTAGATGCTTGAGACTTCTTGAAATATTATCTTGGGGTGCCTTGGGCATCCCCAAGCTTGAACTTTTGTGTCTCCTTAATTCCTCTCATATCATGGTTTCTCTTTTTATCAAAAGCTTCATCCACACCAAACTCAACAAGAAGTCGTGAGATAGGTTACTATAAACCAATGCAAAACCTTCTCATTTTCTACTGTAACAAATCACTAAAATTATTATTCAACATTGCATACTAAATGCCTCTGCATATTTAATACTCCTATCCTCAAATAGAATCATTAAACAAGCAAACATATGCAAACAATGCAACCATAACAGCAATCTGCCAAAACAGTATATTCTATAAAGAATGCAAGATTCATCATACTTACCTAACTCCAAAATTATTAACTAAAATTCCCACTGTAGTAAATTTATCAGAGCTCATTATGAAAAAAGTTTCAACACTATATCATTCTCTTACTTCTCTAGGGAATTTTTGCAACAGCGGTAATTTCAAACAGCAACATGTATACTAGCAAAATAAGCATGGAAAAGGCTATCCTTGACTTTTTTATTGAAACTAAAGATGCAAAACATTATTATAAATAATAGCAAGAAAATACTAACAAAATAAAATGACGCTCCAAGCAAAACACATATCATGTGGTGAATAAAAATATAGCTCCAAGTAAAGTTACAGATGGACGAAGACGAAAGAGGGGATGCCTTCCGGGGCATCCCCAAGCTTAGGCTCTTGGTTGTCTTTGAATATTACCTTGGGGTGCCATGGTCATCTCCAAGATTAGGCTCTTGCCGCTCCTTATTCCATAGTCCATCGAATCTTTACCCAAAACTTGAAAACTTCACAACACAAAACTCAACAGAAAACTCGTAAGCTCCGTTAGTATAAGAAAATAAAACCAGCACTTAGGTACAGTAATGAACTCATTCTAAATTCATATTGGTGTAATATCTACTGTATTCCAACTTCTCTATGGTTCATACCCTCCGATACTACTCATAGATTCATCAAAATAAGCAAACAACACATGGAAAACAGAATCTGTCAAAAACAGAACAGTTTGTAGTAATCTGTATCAAACTTATACTTCTGGAACTATAAAAATTCTACCAAATTAGGAAGCCCTAAGCAATTCGTGTACCAATCCAGAGCAAAAAGAATCATGTCATAATCACATTTCTGAGAATTAAAAAAACTAATTTACTGGGTGCAAAAGTTTCTGATTCTCAGCAGGATCAACACAACGATCACCGTAAGCTATCCTAAAGGTCTTACTTGGCACTTTATTGAAACAAAAGCTATAAAACATGATTATTACAGTAGCATAATCATGTGAACACACAAAAACAGTAAGGATAAATATTGGGTTGTCTCCCAACAGGCGCTTTTCTTTAATGTCTTTCTAGCTAGGCATGATGATGACAATGATGCTCATAAAAAAGATAAGAATTGAAACATAACGGGAGCATCATGAAGCATATGACTAGCACATTTAAGTCTAACCCTCTTCCTATGCATAGGGATTTTGTGAGCAAACAACTTATGGGAACAATAATCAACTAGCATAGGAAGGTAAAACAAGCATAGCTTCAAGATTTTAAGCACATAGAGAGGAAATTTGATATTATTGCAATTCCTACAAGCATATATTCCTCCCTCATAATAATTTTCAGTAGAATCATGAATGAATTCAACAATATAACCAGCACCTAAAGCATTCTTTTCATGATCTAGAAGCATAGAAAATTTACTACTCTCCACATAAGCAAAATTCTTCTCATCAATAGTAGTGGGAGAAAACTCAACAAAATAATTATCATGTGAGGCATAATCCAATTCAGAACTAAAATCATGATGACAAGTTTCATGGTTATCATTATTCCTAATAGCATACAAGTCATCACAATAATCATCATAGATAGCAGCTTTGTTCTCATAATCAATTGGAACCTCTTCCAAAATAGTGGAATCATCACTAAATAAAGTCATGACCTCTCCAAATCCACTTTCATAAATATAATCATCATAAATAGGAGGCATGCTTTCATCATAATAAATATTCTCATCAAAACATGGGGGACTAAACATATCATCTTCATCAAACATAGCTTCCCCAAGCTTGTGGCTTTGCATATTATTAGCATCATGGATATTCAAGGAATTCATACTAACAACATTGCAATCATTCTCATCATACAAAGGTCTAGTACTAAACATTTTAATGCATTCTTCTTCTAGCACTTGAGCACAATTTTCCTTTCCATCATACTCACGAAAGATATTAAAAAGATGAAGCGTGTGAGACAAACTCAATTCCATTTTTTGTAGTTTTCTTTTATAAACTAAACTAGTGATAAAACAAGAAACAAAAATATTCAATTGCAACATCTAAAGATATACCTCCAAGCACTCACCTCCCTGGCAACGGCGCCAGAAAAGAGCTTGATGTCTACTACACAACCTTCTTCTTGTAGACGTTGTTAGGCCCGCAAGTGCACAGGTTTGTAGGACAGTAGCAAATTTCCCTCAAGTGGATGACCTAAGGTTTATCAATCCGTGGGAGGCGTAGGTTGAAGATGGTCTCTCTCAAACAACCCTGCAACCAAATAACAAAGAGTCTCTTGTGTCCCCAACACACCCAAGACAATGGTAAATTGTAAAGGTGCACTAGTTCGGCGAAGAGATGGTGATACAAGTGCAATATAGATGGTAGATATAGGTTTTTGTAATCTGAAATTATAAAAACAGCAAGGTAATTAATGGTAAAAGTGAGCGTAAACGGTATTGCAATGATATGAAACAAGGCATAGGGTTCATACTTTCACTAGTGCAAGTTGTCTCAACAATAATAACATAGATAGATCATATAACAATCCCTCAACATGCAACAAAGAGTCACTCCAAAGCCACTAATAGCGGAGAACAAATGTCGAGATTATGGTAGGGTACGAAACCACCTCAAAGTTATCCTTTTTAATCGATCTATTGAAGAGTTCGTAGTAAAATAACATAGAGCTATTCTTTCCGCTCGATCCATCATAGAGTTCATACTATAATAACACCTTAAGACACAAATCAACCAAAACCCTAATGTCACCTAGATACTCCATTGTCACCTTAAGTATCCGCGGGCATGATTATACGATATGCATCACACAATCTCAAATTCATCCAACCAACACAAAGTACTTCAAAGAGTGCCCCAAAGTTTCTACCGGAGAGTCAAGAAAACGTGTGCCAACCCCTATGCATAGGTTCATGGGCGGAACCCGCAAGTTGGTCACCAAAACATACATCAAGTGGCACGTGATATCCCATTGTCACCACAGATAAACACGGCAAGACGTATATCAAGTGTTCTCAAATCAAAGACTCAATCCAATAAGATAACTTCAAGAGGGAAACTCAATTCATCACAAGAGAGTAGAGGGGGAGAAACATCATAAGATCCAACTATAATAACAAAGCTCGCGATACATCAAGATCGTGCGAAGTCAAGAACATGAGAGAGAGAGAGATCAAACACATAGCTATTGGTACGTACCCTCAGCCCCGAGGGTGAACTACTCCCTCCTCGTCATGGATAGCTACGGGATGATGAAGATGGCCACCGGTGATGGGTTCCCCCTCCGGCAGGGTGCGGGAACAGGCTCCCGAGAGGTTTTTGGTGGCTACAGAGGCTTGCGGCAGCGGAACTCCCGATCTATCTTCTCCGTGGATGTTTTTGGGGTACGTGGGACTATATAGGCGAAAGAAGTCGGTCGGGGGGTGCTCGAGGGGCCCACGAGACAGGGGGGCACGCCCAGTAGGTGCGGGGGGCGCCCTCCTATCTCCTGGACTCCTCGAGGATCTTCTGACGTGAACTCCAAGTCTCCAGGATCATATTCTTCCAAAAAATCACGATGCTGAAGGTTTCATTCCGTTTGGACTCCGTTTGATATTCCTTTTCTTCGAAATACTGAAACAGGCAATAAAATGGCAATATGGGCTGGGCCTCCGGTTAATAGGTTAGTCCCAAAAATGATATAAATGTGTAAAATAAAGCCCATAAATATCCAAAAGGGGTAATATAATAGCATGGAACAATCAAAAATTATAGATACGTTGGAGACGTATCATACACCTAGTCGATGTAAGACTATCTTCCTACTTTTTGTCTTCTCCACAACCACCATTCTATTCCACATATAATGCTATGTCCATGGCTCACGCTCATGTATTGCGTGAAAGTTGAAAAAGTATGAGATTACTAAAGTATGAAACAATTGCTTGGCTTGTCATCGGGGTTGTGCATGATTAAATACTTTGTGTGATGAAGATAGAGCAATAGCCAGACTATATGATTCTGTAGGGATAACTTTCTTTAGCCATGTTATTTTGAGAAGACATGATTGCTTATTTAGTATGCTTGAAGTATTACTATTTCTTATGTCAATATGAACTTTTATTTTGAACCATTTGGATCTGAACATTCATGCCACAATAAAGAAAATTACATTGAGAATTATGCTAGGTAGCATTCCACATCAAAAATTCTGTTTTTATCATTTACCTACTCGAGGACGAGCAGGAATTAAGCTTGGGGATGCTTGATACGTCTCCAACGTATCTATAATTTTGTATTGTTCCATGCTATTATATTACCCGTTTTGGATGTTTATGGGCTTTACTTTACACTTTTATATGATTTTTTGGGACTAACCTACTAACCGGAGGCCCAGCCCGAATTGTTGTTTTTTTTGCCTATTTCAGTGTTTCGAAGAAAAGGAATATCAGACGGAGTCCAAACGGGATGAAACCTTCGGGAGCGATCTTTTTGGAACAAATGCAAACCTGGAGACTTGGAGTGGACGTCAAGCAACAACCAAGGTGGCCACGAGGGTGCCCGGCGCACCCCCTGGAGGTGGGCGCGCCCCCACCCTCATGGGCCCCTCGAGCGCCCACCGACCTACTTCTTCCTCCTATATATACCCACGTACCCCGAGAACATCAGAAGCAACCACGATAACCTAATTCCACCACTGCAACCTTCTCTATCCGCGAGATCCCATCTTGGAGCCTTCGTCGACGCTCCGCCGGAGGGGGAATCGACCATGGAGGGACTCTACATCAACTCCAAGGCCCTTCCGATGAGTTGTGAGTAGTTTACCGCAGACCTTCGGGTCCATAGGTATTAGCTAGATGGCTTCTTCTCTCTCTCTTTGAATCTCAATACAAAGTTCTCCTCGATCTTCTTGGAGATCTACTTGATGTAACTCTATTTGCGCTGTGTTTGTCGAGATCCAATGAATTGTGGGTTTATGATCAAGTTTATCTATGAGAAATATTTGAATCTCCTCTGAATTATTTTATGTGTGATTAAGTAATCTTTGCAAGTCTCTTCGAATTATTAGTTTGGTTTGGCCTACTAGATTGATCTTTCTTGCAATGGGAGAAGTGCTTAGCTTTGGGTTCAATGTTGCGGTGTCCTTTCCCAATGACAGCAGGGGCAGCAAGGCACGTATTGTATTGTTGCCATCGAGGCTAAAAAGATGGGGTTTGTATCATATTGCATGAGTTTATCCCTCTACGTCATGTCATCTTTCTTAATGTGTTACTTTGTTCTTTATGAACTTAATACTCTAGATGCATGCTGGATAGCGGTCGATGTATGGAGTAATAGTAGTAGATGCAGGCAGGAGTCGGTCTACTTGTCACGGGCGTGATGCCTATATGCATGATCATGCCTAGATAATCTCATAATTATTCGCTTTTCTATCAATTGCTCGACAGTAATTTGTTCACCCACCATAATACTTATGCTATCTTGAGAGAAGCCACTAGTGAAACCTGTGGCCCCCGGGTCTATCTCTTATCATATAAGCTTTCAATCTACTTTTATTTGCATCTTTACTTTTCCAATCTATATTATAAAATACCTAAAATATATTTATCTTATCATATTATCTCTATCAGATCTCACTTTCGCAAGTGGCCGTGAAGGGATTGACAACCCCTTTATTGAGTTGGTTGCGAGGTTCTTGTTTGTTTGTGTAGGTGCGTGGGACTTTTGAGGAGCCTCCTACTGGATTGATACCTTGGTTCTCAAAAACTAAGGGAAATACATACGCTACTTTACTGCATCACCCTTTCCTCTTCAAGGAAAACCAACACAAGCTCAAGACGTAGCAAGGTGCTTATTGAGCTGATCGGGCATGCCATCAAGGGATAACGACTCCAGCGCCGCCAGCTCGGCATGTTCGCCTCCGCGGCTAGGGCGCTCCTGGGAGCCATCGCCTGCCCGTGAGAGATCTTTTCGAGGTCTCTGCATGGCGGCGAGCCCTCTTTTTTTTGCATCCTTGGTTCCTGCTCCCTTGTTACGAGTAGTTCTCGACCTAGAGCTCTGCACACCGGCCATGGCAAGGACGGACGAAGAAGAAGGACTTATGAGGAGGAAAGGTAGAGTAATTTTCGGTTAGGTCATTCCACTTTTTATAGCCTAAGTACTAGCACTAGTACTAATACCTGCATTGTGGGAACATGTTCAGGTTTGGTACATACTAGTAGGTGTGAGCAGGCTTGCACTTAATTGTAGCACTAGTACTTTTGAATGTGATGGGAACAAGGTAAAGATTAATTGATGGTTTTGGTTTCAAGGCCCGAAACGGCTCCCGATGAGTTTAGTGGAACATAAATTACAAGTAGATTACACTGCTCAAATGCGTAAATATTATGTTACTGTCAAAAATTGGCACAAAATACGAAGGAGACCAATGGAAGTACTACTAGCAACCCATGATTTAACTACTCGCATGCGTGAAGTGGAGTAGTAATGTCTTTCTTCTGCCCTCCCGTCCACTCAATTTGCATGCGCTGTGTTAATTGACCATCAATTAAGTGAAGGACTTTACACGCGTCAAATTATCACATGGGGTGGATCTTGGTACAAAATTGCGTCCGCCCATGTACCCGTGTGTGCGTGCAAGGGAATGAGTGCATGTGTGGCGTGCGTGCACATCTTCGCTTCGTGCATGTACAGCCAGTGTGGCTCAGAGAGGACGAGTACATTCTTCTGGAACCAGCAGCATGTCACTGTAATGAATCCACACAAGGAGGTCGCGACAACGCATCCATATGTGACACGTGGCTTCATGAACTGTAAGAGAGACACTTTGTAGCGTGCCATTGGAATTCTAATTTACGTGTTTTGCACATACTCGAAGTACTAGTAAGGTACACGTGCATTGCACGCATCAGATTTGGCAACCAAATTATGATAAATACCACATTATAGCATGTAAGCTCTGAGTCATATATGCCTGATGTGGACCTTTGTTTAATTCTTATAGTTCATCTCATTCAAAATCAATTAGTTTTTATAAAAAAGCTAGGGCCTCTTCGATTCGTAGGATTTCCAAAACCCGGGAATAGGAAAAACATGGGATTAGAGTGGAATGTCGTCTTGAATCCTACAAGATTGTACGAGTGTTTGATTGTGCATAGAAAAAACGCAGAATTCTTTCAAAGAGGTTTTAGTGGATGGGATGTTTCCTTTGAAATCTAGTGCAAATGAATCCTATGGAAAATTTCCTATGGTTTACAATCCTACGAATCAAACAACCAAGATAGGAAAATTTCTAAGGATTAGAATCCTCCAAAATTCCTTTGAGAATCCTTTGAATCAAAGAAGCACTTAATCTATTTTATGATTCATGGAATTATGCGTTGTAAAGCATAAAGTAAAAAACAAATAATGGCAATTCAACTAGAAAAAAGTTTGGGCAGTTATGATACAGAAGATTCTAGAACAAAGGAGAACCACTATTGTTTTGAGGTTTGTGCATTATGCTTAAGTTCAACCATGGAGTCTGCTAGATTGTACATGTGGCAAAATCCGGTGGGGGCTAGAAGATGGTGCGAGGGGCCAAGTGGAGGGAGACTATGATGGAGTGCACAAGTGCGAGATCGATATTTAGAGAGAGGGGGCGAGAACGTGTGCTCTTGCACGCAGTGGCGGACCCATGAAAAATAAATGAGCTAGGGGGCCAAGCATTGCTAATCCTTTACGAGGAGGGCCAATTCATCAACTTAAACCATTTTACCAGCAATTGTCTAATGATCACATTCATATTAGCCTCGATATATAGTGATGTTAGGGGGGCAAGGCCCTTGCTGCCCCCTGTCTTCGCAATTGTGCGCGCGTCTGAGAGATGAAGTGGAAGGCATGGATGATGAGAGGGGGATGTTGGATATATAATTAATGTGGGTGTATTAGCTACATATGTAATCCTATATAGAGAGGTATAGATTGATCGATGTGGACGTGGGAAAGAGGATGAGACCACACTAGATATATAGATTGACCGGTTTGTGTGGAAAACTATGAAAGACCTAGCTATACACACACACACACACACACATAGAGGAACATCGATCGTTGCACATGCACGTGAGAGATAAAGAATGCCCGATATGATGGAGAGGGGGAGGTGTGCGTGTGTGCCTACATGGGAGACCGACCTGAAGAAAAAGATTGCATGTGTGCGATGGATAATGTCGACTGGTAGTGTGTGTGCATGCATGCATGAGAGGAAGTTAGTGGTACAATTATAAAGAGAAGACGACTGTGTGGGTGTAAAAGACTAGGTGAGGTCATAATCAATGTAAAGTTGAATTCAAATATTTGAATATGAGATCATGATGTTTGAAACCCATGCATGCATGAATATAACGGAGATCTGCGTGGTGTGGTTTGGAAACGAGCATGTTGTAATGTATACACATTGAACAAGGTCTGACTGATTTGAATTTGAGATACCGACGACAAACATTGTTTGGCCACATTGCATCCGTGCATGGACACACTATTCTAATTGGAGATGATGGGTGGCTTTTGCATCACATATCTATATCTATACCCCTATATCTATATTATATTTTATATTTTTTATATAGTGTGCGGATAACTTTAACTTTGAAAGATGGTCATTGGATGAGGACAATCCGATGGTGCAGAGATGGCAAATTTGAGCACTACTGGCCATTGGATATCATCTAGATTCCACCAGATTTTGCCACATGTACAATCTAGAAGACTCCATGGTTGAACTTAAGCATAATGCACAAACCTCAAAACACAAGCACTTCTTATTTGTTCTATAATCTTCCGCATCAGAATTGCCCAAATGTTTTTCTACATGATATGCCATTATTTGTTTTTACTTTATGCCTTACAACGCACAATTCTATGAATCTTAAAATAGATTAGCTTTCTTATAAAAACTAGATGATTTTGAATGAAATGAACTATAAGAATTAAACAAACATCTACATCATGCATATATGACTCAAAGCTTACATGCTATAATGTGGTATTTATTCATAATTTGGTTGCCAAATCTCATGCGTGCAATGCACGTGTACCTTACTAGTCTAAATGGTGTTTGTGTGTGTGTTGTGCGTGTTAAACACATTGTACGTAGTATATCATACATGGTTTAGATTCCGAACATCTAGCTAGAGCATACATGTACTATGATTTCAATTCAACACAAAATGGATGCATATATTTGAATTTGAGATCGTATGTACATGTAGTTCATATTTATACAGGAATTTACTTCTCCTATATTCATGTCATGTGTTGTGAAAATAATATTTAGATGGTTGTATAACTAACCCGAGTACAATCCCATTCAAACAGGGAAAATGTACTCAAATTTAGTCCATATGCTAGACAACACACATTGTTTTTTTATTGTTGAGGGAAGTGCAAATTGTTTTGGTACTGTACACGTTATGTTTGTTGTCCTGATTTTTTTAGTTTTTTTTGTTGGTTGTATTTGAATGTATTTCTAGTAATATAGTAAAACGGCACATGGCTCTCTCTAGTGATGAGGTGCGAATTGTCTTTTTTCTGGGGTACACGTTAAGCTTATTCTCCCGAAATTTCAAGCCGCGCCTTGTTATGCCGAAATTTCAAGCTAGCGTCTCTGTCTATCATGCTGCGAAACTCCCGCCTCTTCAACCTGCGCCTTGTTACCCCAAAATATTTAAGATATATATTTGTCTCATTGTGCTCCGACAACTCCCTCCATCTCAACACGCGCCTTGCTATTCCAAAATTACAAAACGCGCGAAAACTCCCACCTCCTGTGAAATCCCGACACACGAAATGCCTGTGATACTCATGAACCAAAAGAACCGCCTCTAATCGGTGGGGTACTTTCGTAACTTACCCCAAATTTCGGACAAGCGCGTCCCTAAGACATGGTTCCCCACTCCCATCCCATCCGCCCACCCATTCATACATCGAGGCCGCAAAAACCCGCAAATCCCACACCCTCCTCCGTCTGCCACCCAGCCGGAGCCTCTTCCCCGACGACACCATCCACATCAACACCTCGACGTCCCTCATCCACCGTACCAGATGAGGATCCATCATCGATATCGTCGTCCCGCCCGTTCAGGCACCCCTTCCTTCGCCTCCATGGAGCTGCCCTGACGTTCCCCTCGTCTTTCGTGCCACCTCGATTCCAACACCGCCGTCTTCACCTGCACCACCGAAAGAGCATCATCGTCACCGTTTCCTGGGATGAAGCTGCGGCCTAATCGCCACCACCAAGGAGGTTGTACACTAATCGTCGCATTTTCTTCTTGCTTCGATCTCACGGTGCTGACGGCGCTCGGTCTCGAGGCCGACACGGTGCGGCTCCATCCACGGCAGCGTCGCCGGCCACTTCCTCCATGGTGTCGCTCCCTCAGCGATGACCTCCACGGTGTCGCTCCCTCAGCGGTGACCTCCACGGTGTCGCTTCCTATCTGGTCTCCTCTTGCTATTGCTCTTGCTCTTGCTCTTGCTCACGCTGCTGCTCTCGCTCTTGCTCTTGATTGCGATGCTGCTCCGGTTTAGCTACACTTCAGTCGACTAAATCGACTTTTGGGTCAGTCGTTTTTCAGGGGGTGGGGGGCTCGCCGGAGTTAAGGAAGAACCAGTCGCAGTGGGGAGGGGGCTCACCGGAGAGGTACCCGACTATCTATCTTAGGGTTCAGGGTGGGGGCGGTGGTCGCCGGCGGTGGTGGGGCGGTCGCGTGGGGATCGCCGGAGAAAACGCTCGGCACGGGGGGCCTAGAGGGATGGCCAAGGCAGCGGCTGACCGGCGGTGGGGAGTGTTTACAGGGTGGGCGGGGCGCCGCACCGCCGGCCGCGGGCGGCGAGGGGCGGCTGTTTGGCCGGTGGTGGGTGGCGGCTGAGGGGGTTGGAGGTTGAAGATGAACAGCATGCCCTTGATTTCGTATCCAATGGCTGGAAAATCGACTGACCAGAGATGAAAAAGTCAGTCGACTGACGTGTAGCCTCACCACTAGTGCGTTCTGTTTCGATAGTAAAATTCAGTTTCGATAGCAAAATTCAGTTTCAATAGTTAAGTTCAATTTCGACAGTTAAATTCAGTTTCGACAATTAAGTTCAGAGATGAGCGGCTGATGTATTTTACATCTAGCACTTTGTGGTTATGTATTTTACGTCATCTATTGGAGATGCTATTAGAATTCCACTCAGGTAAACGTTGCCTCTCTTGTCCTACTTCTGCCTCGGTGTCATACAACTCACCGGAGCTGCTCCAACGACGAAACCCTCCATCACAGCAGAGCAGTACCTTGGGCTCCATCTCCAAACGCCTAAGAACTTCTTCCCCTCCTCTGACAGCCAAGTCAGCCGGAGCATCCTCACCGCCCAACCCAATCATGCTGAGATCGACATGGCTTCGCCAAAGAGGTTGTACACTTGTTGCATCTCTTGTTTACTCTACATGTTATATATATTGTCCACTGAGCACACGTAGTAACATGAAATATGATTATTTTATCCTAATATATGACAAGCAGTGAGGTACCAGGCAACTTAGCTATCTGTGATGGACTCTCTTGAATGCCATCATTATTTATCTCAGCGGTTTGAGTTGTGCATTCGTGGGCCTGGGAGTTGAGCTAGTAGGGCAGTGGCCTAGGTCCAAAGTAATAGAAGTAGCACAAAAACAATTTTTTTAGTGTAGGCTTTTCCTTGCTGAAGCCTGCCTACTAGAATTGCGAGTGCTTGAAAGGAAAAGTGAATGAAAACATAGGAATTGGAAAGTTTCCTATGGTACTACTATTCATGAATTTGGTTCAAAGGAATGGAGCAAAGGAAAACTGTAGGATTTGTTCCTTTAGTTTCTCCTTGAAAGAAAAACCATAGGAATTTTAATATCCGCTTGTCCTCCTTTTAAAATTCCTATTCATGAAGCACAAGACTAAGAGATAGTATCATAATAGCATTATAACCGTACATTTTCTTGTGGTTTGACTTAATCTCACCATGCTTCTTTGCATCTTGTGATCTTACAATTCTTGTGAATCAAACACCCAGATTGGCAGAAATCCTGTGTTTTTAAATTCTCTATTTTGCACGTGCATTCCTATCCTATTCATGTCTATTTTCTATCCCTACATTGTTAGAATCCTCAAATTCAAACAAGCCCTTACACAATTACTTCTGTTATAGATATGTGTCAAAGAAAACCTTGTGTGGTTTGTCCTTCTCCTGCGGCGCTATGTTCCACCCCAGCTAAGTTGCTCCAACGATGGAAGGGTTCACCACAGTAGGGATCTGCTCTCCAGACTGTCTTTCGCCGCCTCAGATCTTCTTCCCCGCCGCTGGCAGCCACGACAACTTCATTACCATCATCAACTGAGCAGATGACCTTGAGGACTACACGGGTCCGCAAGAGAGGTCGCACTCTTCCATGTCTGCTTACGTTATGCATCGCTTAATATGATGACATGCTACTTTATCATCGTGTTCACCTATTAGACTCCGAGTCAGGTCCAAACTAATGCTGAAACTTGAGTTTTTAAATGGTTGTGGGGTACATATTGGGGCAGCAATCAGTACTATCTGTCTACTATCTGGTTAATCTCAGGTGTCTACTATGAGTTTCATGTTGGGTGCAAATAAACATTAAAGGAGCCATTATCTGTATTTTTTAACTAAAGCTATTATATGCCTGCTATCATTGGTTTTGGGTCTATCCATAGTTTGCTACCATCACTCTAGATTTGTGCATGCACTCCTTATATAATCTCACTATGTTTTATTCCTATGCATGTTAGTTATTGTACACAATGGAACTGTATATGTAGAGCAAAAGAGACGAGCCTTGCATGGCAATAAAATTTCATGCAGTCCATGGTAGGCGCAAAGGCAGCCCCCCTCCACCCATTTTGGATCGTAATCAAGAGGGAGATAACTGTTCTGAGGGGGGTTCAGAAGGAGAAGACCACTCCTATTTACCCCCTGAGGTCTTCACTCTAACTTGGCACGCTGATGTTGGTAATATCATGCATATGGTGCCTTGCATTGCTTACTGTATACATCAAAGATGTCATCTGCTTAGTTTAGACATGCTTTGTGTCAATGCCATCTGTTTAGTTTCTTTATCGTATATGTGAATCATGCAATGCCATCTTGTTTAGCCAGGCATCATATATGTGAATTTTGTAATGCCATCCTGGTTAGCCAGTCATCTTATATGTGAATTATATCATGCCATCATTTTTTTATTACGTGTTACAATTTTCAACAATTTTAGTACATTCAATTACTCTTCCTGTGCATTAGTCATTCGGCATCATGCCATCATTTTCTTATCACGTGTTAAATTTTTCAAGAACTTTAGTACATTCAATTACTCTTCCTGTGAATCAGCCATTCGGCACGGTCATGGAAAAATCTGGAGTGGAAACAAGGTCTTCAGAGCAGACAATGCTATCTGACAAAGTGCATGTCTTGCTGGTTATGGATAGCTCCTTAAAGGAGGATTTAGAGACAGATGACCAGTCCTATCCCCCCCCCTGAGGTGCATGCTCTAACTTGGCAGGGTTATGGTTCTCATATCATGTGTATGGTATCTTGCATTGCTATGTCATTTGCTTAGTTTAGACATGCTTTGTGTGAATGCCACTTGTTTAGTGTCTAATTACCATGTATGTGAATTATGCAATGCCATCTTGTTGCAAGACATTATATATGTGAATTATGCAATGCTATCTTGTTGCAAGGCATTATATATGTGAATTATGTAATGCCATGCTATTTAGCCAAGCGTCATATATGTGAACTATATCACGTTGTCCTTTTTTTGTATTTCTCATTGCATTTGTCGACAATGTTTGTATATTCAACTGCTCTTCTTGTGCATCAGCCATTTGAATTGGTGATGGAGAAATCTGGAGTGAAAACAAGGTCTTTAGAGCAGACAATGCTACCTGCTGAAGCAGATATCTTGCTGGTTACAGATAGCTCTTCAGGGGAGGATTCAGAGGCAGATGACCAGTCCTATTATCCCCCTGAGGTGTATGCTCAAACTTGGCAGGGTTATATTACTCATATCATGCATATGTTGTATTGCAATGCTTAGTTTTTACATCATATACACAATATTGAATGCCATCTCCTTAGTTGACACATCATATATGCGATTGCTCTCTGCTCACTACCTTAGTATATAAATCATATATTTGAATTATATCATGCCATGATGTTTACATAGACAGCATGTATGTGAATTATGGCATGCCAACCCATTTTCTAAAGACATAATATAGTTATATCATCTCATCACGTTTACATAGTCATCATATTTTGAATTATGTCATTCTATCTGTGAATTATATGCCATCATGTTTCCATCCACGGCATGTTTGTGATTTATGGAATGCCAACCACTTTAATAGACACATCATATAGTTATATCATGTCATCCTGTTTACAGTCATCATATTTTGAAGTATGTCATTCTATCTTGTTTAGTTAGCCATCATACATGTGAAATTGTGTCATGCTATCCTGTTTAATTAGCCATCATATATGTGAAATTATGTCCTGCTATTCTTTTTGGTTAGACAACATAAATGTGAATTATTTCATGCCCTGTTTTCTTCCCTACTATCGATTGCACCTGTCTATCTTACAATGTGTATACATTCAATTACTTTTCTTGTTTATTAGCCATTTCAATTGGAGGGGGTGATGGCAGTATCTATGGGAGTAAAAACACGGTCTTCCGAAAAGATTGTGCTACCGTCGATGCAGATATAACCACGGTTGTACTTGCCCAAGAACCAGCCCCACCACACATAACCCAGACTAACGCAGATTGTAACCCTACCCGGTTGGACAGAGAACTAGCTACACCCTGATACGTCTCCAACGTATCTATAATTTTTTATTGTTCCATGCTATTATATTACCCCTTTTGGATGTTTATGGGCTTTATTTTACACATCTATATCATTTTTGGGACTAACCTACTAACCGGAGGCCCAACCTGTATTGCTATTTTTTTGCCTATTTCAGTATTTCAAAGAAAAGGAATATCAAACGGAGTCCAAATGGAATGAAACCTTCGGGAGCATGATTTTTGGAACGAACGTGATCCAGAGGACTTGGAGTGCAAGCCAAGAAGCAGCTGAGGCGGCCAGGAGGGTGGAGGGCGCGCCCACCCCCCTGGGCGCACCCCCCTGTCTTGTGGGCCCCTCGGGCGGCCACCGACCTACTTCTTCCTCCTATATATACCCACGTACCCCGAAAACATCCAGGGAGCCAACAAAAAACAATTTCCACCACCGTAACCTTCTGTATCCGCGAGATCCCATCTTGGAGCCTTCGTCAGTGCTCCGCAGGAGGGGGAATCGACCACAGAGGGCTTCTACCACCATAGCCCCTCCGATGAGTTGTGAGTAGTTTACCACAAACCTTAGGGTCCATAGTTATTAGCTAGATGGCTTCTTCTCTCTTTTTGGATCTTAATACCATGTTCTGCCCCTCTCTTGTGGAGATCTATTCGGTGTAACTCTTTTTGCGGTGTGTTTGTCGAGATCCAATGAATTGTGGGTTTATGATCAAGTTTATCTATGAGAAATATTTGAATCTTCTCTGAATTCTTTTATGTATGATTGAGTTATCTTTGCAAGTCGCTTCGAATTATCAGCTTGGTTTGGCCTACTAGATTGATCTTTCTTGCGATGGGAGAAGTGTTTAGCTTTGGGTTCAATCTTGCGGTGTCCTTACCCAGTGACCGCAGGGGTTGCAAGGCACGTATTGTATTGTTGACATCGAGGATAAAACGATGGGGTTTATATCATATTGCATGAGTTTATCCCTCTACATCATGTCATCTTTCTTAAAGCGTTACTCTGTTCTTATGAACTTAATACTCTAGATGCATGCTGGATAGCGGTCGATGTGTGGAGTAATAGTAGTAGATGCAAGCAGGAGTCGGTCTACTTGTCACGGACGTGATGCCTATATACATGATCATGCCTAGATAATCTCATAATTATTTGCTTTTCTATCAATTGCTCGACAGTAATTTGTTCACCCACCGTAATACTTATGATATCTTGAGATAAGCCACTAGTGAAACCTATGGCCCCCCGAGTCTATCTTTTATCATATAAGCTTTTAATCTACTTTTATTTGAATCTTTACTTTTCCAGTCTATATTATAAAACACCAAAAATATATTTATCTTATTATACAATCTCTATCAGATCTCACTTTCGCAAGTGGCCGTGAAGGGATTGACAACCCCTTTATTGTGTTGGTTGCGAGTTCTTTGTTTGTTTGTGTAGGTGCATGGGACTTTTGACGAGCCTTCTACTAGATTGATACCTTGGTTCTCAAAAACTGAGGGAAATACTTACGCTACTATTGCTGCATCACCCTTTCCTCTTCAAGGAAACCAACGCAAGCTCAAGACGTAGCAAGAAGGATTTCTGGCGCCATTGCCGGGGAGGTCTTCGCTCAAGTCAAGACATACCAAGTACCCATCACAAACTCATCTCCCTCGCATTTACATTATTTGCCATTTTCCTCTCCCCCACTTCACCCTTGCTGTTTTATTCGCCCTCTCTTTCCCAATCTTCCTCTCTCTCTTTTGTTAGCCTTCTTCTTCTTCCTCGCTTTTGTTTGCCGCTATGTCTGAAATTGGGGAGATTATCATCGATATGGACAATAATGATAACATGGAAAATTCTGAGGCTCCGGCTGAAGAACCCCCTATCTTGCATACTAAAAAGTTTCGAATCGGTAGCGGTAACATTATTGGAAAAGGTGTATTCAAGATTTCTTTACTTGCCGGTGCTTTACCTTCCATGGGTGGTTCTATTCTTCATAGAATTAGTAGTCTTGCGGATGCTATCGCTATGCTTGTAGTTGAACTTGAAAGACAATTTATGCATATGCATCCATGCATACAAAGAATTTCCCTAGAATTTTCTAATATTGAGCATTCTTCTGTTAAGCGCGCTGTTACTATCTTTTTGGCTCATGAGTTTAGAATTATAATAAGAGAGGCCAAAGAAATCTTTGCGCACTATAGGGTGGACGTCGGTCGTCCTCCCATAGAGGAGATCCTCTTCAATCAAGAGGAAATTAGGCGTTTTCAATCTTCGGACTATGTTCCTTTCAATGAAAACCTTAGAAAAAAGGTTCCTACCAATGTCCTAGTTGATAGAATTTCCTAACTTAATAATGATTTTGCTCTTCGAAATAATGAGCTAGGATACTCTCTTGAGTATAGGCTCACAAAATTTTGCCAAAAGAATGCCTATAGTGATGAATTAGTTGTGCATTATGAAGGGCCAAAGGAGGAACCCGTTCCTCCTGTGATTGATCTTGGGGACTTTTGTCCCACTAAATTTAGCCCTTTTGATTACTTTTGCTTGCCTCAAAGAAAACTTGCTGCTGAGCGTAGAGAATATGAGATGAGTTTTCAAGATCTATCTTACTATTATGGCACAACTTAGATCTATCTTCGCTTTTATACCTAGCTAGGGGCGTTAAATGATAGCGCTAGTTGGGAGGCAACCCAATTTTATTTGTGTTTTTTGTTTTTGTTTCTGTTTAGTAATAAATTTTGCATCTACCTTCTGTTTAGACGTGTTTTTATGTTTTAATTAGTGTTTGTGCCAAGTAGAACCTATAGGATAACCTATGGTGATACTTGATTTGATTCTGCTGAAAAACAGAAACTTTGCGCGCACAAAATTAGTTTTGTGAAATCACAGAAACGTGCTTTTGTGTTGATTATTTTTTCCGCTAATCAATAGACAAATTTCCCAGGACTTCCTATTTTTTTATGATTTTTAGAGTTCCATAAGTTTGCGTTAGTTACAGATTTCTACAGACTGTTCTGTTTTTGACAGATTCTGTTTTTCGTGTGTTGTTTCCTTATTTTAATGCATTTATGGCTAGTATTAAGTGTTATGAACCATAGAGAACTTGAAATACAGTAGGTTTAACACCAATATAAATAAAGAATGAGTTCATTATAGTACCTTATGTGGTGGTCTTGTTTTCTTTCACTAACGGAGCTTATGAGATTTCTTGTTGAGTTTTGTGTTGTGAAGTTTTCAAGTTTTGGGTAAAGATTTGATGGACTATGGAATAAGGAGTGGCAAAAACCTAACACGGGGATGCCCATGGCACCCAAATATATTCAAGAATAGCCAAAAGCCTAAGCTTGGGGATGCCCCGGGAAGGCATCCCCTCTTTCGTCTTCGTTCATTGGTAACTTTACTTGGAACTATATTTTTATTCGCCACATGATATGTGTTTTGCTTGGAGCGTCATGTATGATATTAGTATTTGCTTTTTAGTTTTCCTCAATCATCCTTGCTGTACACACCTTTTGGGAGAATCCCACTTGAATTTATTAGAATACTCTATGGGCTTCACTTATATCTTTTGAGCTAGATAGTTTTTGCTCTAGTGCTTCACTTATATCTTTTAGAGCACAGCGGTGGCTTAATTTTGTAGAAATTTCTAGTCTCTCATTCTTCACTTATATTATTTTGTGAGTCTTTTATAACAGCATGGTATTTGCTATGGTTATAAAATTGGTCCTAGAATGGTAGGCATCCAAGTTGGGTATAATAAAAACTATCATAGGAAATGAATTGGATGCTATGATCAATTTTTACTTGATAATTGTTTTGAGATATGGAGGTAGTGATATTAAAGTCATGCTAGTTGGGTGATTATGAATTTAAAGAATGCTTGTGTTGAAGTTAGCAAGTCCCGTAGCATGCACGTATGGTTAAAGTTGTGTAACAAATTTGAAACATGAAGTGTACTTGGATTGTGCATCCTTATGAGTGGCGGTCGAGGACGAGTGATGGTCTTTTCCTACCAATCTATCCCTCTAGGAGCATGCGCGTAGTGCTTGGTTTTTGATGACTTATAAATTTTGGGAATATGTATATGAGTTCTTTTGACTAATGTTGAGTCCATGGATTATACACACTTTTACCTTTCCACCATTGCTAGCCTCTTCAGTACCGTGCATTGCCCTTTCTCACCTTGAGAGTTGGTGCAAACTTTGTCGGTGCATCCAAACCCCGTGATATGATACGCTCTATCACACATAAACCTCCTTATATCTTCCTCAAAACAGCCACCATACCTACCTATTATGGCATTTCCATAGCCATTCCGAGATATATTGTCAAGAAACTTTCCACCGTTCTGTTCATCATCATGACATGCATTACTTTTGTCATATTGCCATTGCATGATCATGTAGTTGACATCGTATTTGTGGCAAAGCCACCATGCATAATTTTTCATACATGTCACTCTTGATTCATTGCACCATCCCGGTACACCACCGGAGGCATTCATATAGAGTCATATCTTGTTCTAGTTTTGAGTTGTAATTCATGTGTTGTAATCAATAAAAGTGTGATGATCATATTTGTTAGAGCATTGTCCCCAAAAAGAAAAAAAAAGAGAAAAAAAAGAAAGGCCAAAAAAAGGCCAAAGAAAAAAAAAGAAAAAATGGGGAAAAAGAAAAAAATAAAAAAAATAAAAAGGGGCAACGTTACTATCTCTTTTTCCACACTTGTGCTTCAAAGTAGCACCATGTTCTTCATATAGCGAGTCTCATATGTTGTGCTTCAAAGTAGCACCATGTTCTTCATATAGCGAGTCTCATATGTTGTCACTTTCATATACTAGTGGGTATTTTTCAATATAGAACTTGTCTTGTATATTCCTACGATGGGCTTCCTCAAATGCCCTAGGTCTTCGTGAGCAAGCAAGTTGGATGCACACCCACAAGTTTTCTTTTGTTGAGCTTTCATTCATTTATAGCTCTAGTGCATCCGTTGCATGGCAATCCCTACTCCTCATGTTGACATCAATTGATGGGCATCTCCATAGCCCGTTGATTATCCTCGTCAATGTGAGACTTTCTCCCTTTTTGTCTTCTCCACACAATCCCCATCATCATATTCTATTCCACCCATAGTCCTATATCCATGGCTCACGCTCATGTATGGCGTGAAAGTTGAAAAAGTTTGAGATCATTTAAGTATGAAACAATCGCTTGGCTTGTCATCGGGGGTGTAGAATTTGGGAACATTTTTGTGTGACGAAAATGAAGCGTAGCCTAACTATATGATTTTGTTGGGATGATCTTTCTTTAGAAATGTTATTTTGAGAAGACATGCTTGCTTTGATTAGTGTGCTTGAAGTATTACTATTTCTTGTGTTATGAACTTTTATTTTGAATCATTTGGATCTGAATATTCATGCCACAATAAAGAAAATTACATTGAGAATTATGCTAGGTAGCATTCCACATCAAAAATTCTGTTTTTATAATTTACCTACTCGAGGACGAGAAGGAATTAAGCTTGGGGATGCTTGATACGTCTCCAACGTATCTATAATTTTTTATTGTTCCATGCTACTATATTACCCCTTTTGGATGTTTATGGGCTTTATTTTACACATTTATATCATTTTTGGGACTAACCTACTAACCGGAGGCCCAGCCCGTATTGCTGTTTTTTTTGCCTATTTCAGTATTTCGAAGAAAAGGAATATCAAATGGAGTCCAAACGGAATGAAACCTTCGAGAGCGTGAGTTTTGGAACGAACGTGATCTAGAGGACTTGGAGTGCAAGCCAAGAAGCAGCCGAGGCGGCCACGAGGGTGGAGGGCGCGCCCACCCCTTGGGCGCCCCCTGTCTCGTGGGCCCCTCAGGCGGCCACCGACCTACTTCTTCCTCCTACATATACCCATGTACCCCGAAAACATCCAAGGAGCCAAAGAAAAACAATTTCCACCACCGTAACCTTCTGTATCTGCGAGATCCCATCTTGGAGCCTTCGCCGGCGCTCCGCTGAAGGGGGAATCGACCATGGAGGGCTTCTACAACAACACCACAGCCCCTCTGATGAGTTGTGAGTAGTTTACCACAGACCTTCGGGTCCATAATTATTAGCTAGATGGCTTCTTCTCTCTTTTTGGATCTCAATACCATGTTCTCCCCCTCTCTTGTGGAGATCTATTCGATGTAACTCTTTTTGCGGTGTGTTTGTCGAGATACGATGGATTGTGGGTTTATGATCAAGTTTATCTATGAGAAATATTTGAATCTTCTCTGAATTATTTTATGTACGATTGAGTTACCTTTGCAAGTCTCTTCGAATTATCAGTTTGGTTTGGCCTACTAGATTGATCTTTCTTGCAATGGGAGAAGTGTTTAGCTTTGGGTTCAATCTTGCAGTGTCCTTACCCAGTGACGGCAGGGGTTGCAAGGCACGCATTGTATTGTTGCCATCGAGGATAAAAAGATGGGGTTTATATCATATTTCTTGAGTTTATCGCTCTACATCATGTCATCTTTCTTAATGCGTTACTCTGTTCTTATGAACTTAATACTCTAGATGCATGCTGGATAGCGGTTGATGTGTGGAGCAATAGTAGTAGATGCAGGCAAGAGTCGGTCTACTTGTCACGGACGTGATGCCTATATACATGATCATGCCTAGATAATCTCATAATTATTCGCTTTTCTATCAATTGCTCGACAGTAATTTGTTCACCCACCGTAATACTTATGCTATCTTGAGAGAAGCCACTAGTGAAACCTATGGCCTCCGGGTCTATCTTTTATCATATAAGCTTTCAATCTACTTTTATTTGAATCTTTACTTTTCCAATCTATATTATAAAACACCAAAAATATATTTATCTTATCATACTATCTCTATCAGATCTCACTTTCGCAAGTGGCCGTGAAGGGATTTACAACCCCTTTATTGAGTTGGTTGCGAGGTTCTTGTTTATTTGTGTAGGTGCGTGGGACTTTTGAGGAGCCTCCTACTGGATTGATACCTTGGTTCTCAAAAACTGAGGGAAATACTTACGCTACTATTGCTGCATCACCCTTTCCTCTTCAAGGAAAACCAACGCAAGCTTAAGACGTAGCACACCCCTTATAACCCCAACCCCAGCAGATAGTAACCCAGTTCCAGTTGACACATCACCGTCTCCACCACAGAGCACCCAAACACGAGCAGTTAGTAAGGCAACTGCAGTGCCCAAAGCATGAGGACCACCACTCCGAACCCCAAGTCAACGCTTAAAGCGGAAGAAGAATTGTTCTCAGGTCAGGTTCCGTAGCTATGGTTCATACTACTTTGCTCTTGCATCACTGTATTTACTCATACCAACTAATTTCAAATTTGAAGGATGCAAGTGAAACTCCAATGGCGCAACATGTATGTTTTTAACCTATTTCTTTAACGTGTTTGCTGTTGTAACATGCTCTATGTTGATTTCAGTTTCAATTGAATAAACAATTTGTTCTCATGCCATGCACATTACAAGTGTTGTTATTGTTGTGCAGTTTCCTATTCTATCTATGCTTCTTTGTCTTAAATATATATGATTCGAACTGTATCTATCTTGATTTGGCAACATAAACTAGAATGATATAGACCATACAGTGACCATACTACATAGATATATGTTTGTTTCATGCTGTTATCCTGTCCACCTTACTACTGAACTGCTTTACCAAAATGAGTTTCATATACTACATTGCAAACTTGTGATGTGTTTGTTTGTTTCTCTATTAGAACGCAGATAAAATATTGGAGAAGAGTACCCCGTTATGCAATGGTAAAGGAAGTAATGCAGATAAGGTTCAAGATAGTGAGACATCCCTGTTGGTCTCCAAGAAAGCTGATAAATTATATTGAAGACACTGAGACAACCGCAAAGTCATGTCTTGATGTAGTGATCGAGTTACTGGCTACTACTGCTGGCACCGGCTCTTCGAACTCGTTGCCTGAATCAGTTCAGCTTCTTGAGTCTCAACTTCAAGTTGAAAGACATCGATCAGATGTTATGCAATAGGAAGTCGAATGACTGAGGAAGTCCCTGCAGAATTCAGATGCAAACTTTCTGGTGCAACAACAAGTGCTGGAGGATTTAAGCGCCAAACAAGAGAAAGTTAATAAGCTTGCTAAGCATCTTGCCAGCATTATGGGTACCCAGGATATTGTTTCTTGAGCTCTTCTGAAGTGGTTTTAGTTCTGGACTTGTTTTGCTGCGGCGTTTATTTGCACTGGTTGCCAACTTTGACAACCAGTGTGTATGATATGCTGCTTTGTTCCCCATATTTGCACTGGTGGCAAATTTGATGCCCAGTGGATGTAATATCTGTAATAGCCGTGATAGCCTAGTGTAAGCTACTTGCTTATTTATTTCCTTTTGTCTTGTTTAATTGTTTCCTTGTAGTCAGTGCAGTTCTTTTTCCGCGGTTTGCTAGTGTCCGCAATAACCTATTTTTTAAAACTAGGCCACAATAACCATGGGCTACATATTTACTCTAGTTACCATGGGCCTCCTACGGGCCGTAGAAACAATGGGCCTCCTAAGGGCCGTAGAAACAATTGGCCTTCTACGGGGCGTAGAAACAATTGGCCTTGTACTGGGCGTAGAAACAATGAGCCTTCTACAGGCCATATCATCAATGGGCCTTCTATGGGCCATATGATCGGTTGGCCAAACATGGGCCAATAACAGACCGCATTATGGTCGTAAATGGGCTAGAGTTGGAATCATCCGTTCATGGGCCAACCATAATGGGCCGTCATTAATCGGTTGTATTTTATGACGCTAAGAAAATGGCCCAACGTATTTGCAGCCACAAACGGGCCAACTATAACCACGGGCTGAATTTGGCCCAGAAGCAGAAAATGACAGTAACGGGCCGTAAGTAAACGAATGCTGGAAATGAGCCCAAGAATAAATAGGCCCTGAGAAGGCCGAAAGATAACATGGGCTAGAAACGGCCCAACGGAATAATGGGTCGTTAATGGGTATAAAGTGATACATTGTTCATTACGAGCCAGTTTCACCACGTGTCGTTAATGGGTATAAAGTGATACACTGTTCATTACGGGCCAGTTTCACCACGGTCGTTAATGGGCCAAGAGTTACAAAGGGCCTCATATGGGCTGAAAGACGTCATGGGCCATATATGGGCCGGAAGTTAAAACAGGCTGGAATCATATTGGACGGCCTAGATGATAATACTGGGCCTAATTCGGATAGGTCGTAACAGGCCCTGGGTAGCGGGCTGTAAATGGGCTATCTGCGAATAGGCCGTTAATAGGCTTTCCGTGGGCCGACCCGCCACCTTTTGACCAAGTCAAACGGGCCGGCCTTTATACAGGAATGGGCCTCTGTTGGGTCATGCCACGTGGCGACGTATCATAGGCGCCTTCGGTCCAATGAGTGGATGACATCTGTCCCAACGGTGATCCGACACTTGTTTCCTCCAGCTAATGATGATTTTACACATGGAAAATCCCCATTGGTCGGGTCTGTTAACGGGTTATCGGATCCAAAACCGGACCCGATAGCTTAACGACGTTCCATTACAGTGGATGCCACATGTCATTCACCCTTGACGAAAGCACTTCTATGACGCGCGATTTATCGTCATGGAAGTGGACACTTCCATGATGATAATTTTGGTAATGTCATGGAACACTTCTATGACAGCACATGTATGACTATCTTGATTCTGTCATAAAATCGTCATGGATGTACATGCATGACAAAAAATGTGACCTACTGTGACAAACATGTATCATCACAGAAGGGTATTTTTTTGTAGTGGCACGTGTCGTAGTAGAGCCGTAGACGTAGCATGTCACGTGGTCCCGTCTATAACGTGTACACATACGTACAACCACACTGCAAGGAAGTAAATACGGCTACATACGTACATACAGATGTGGTCTCGAAGGTGTACATCAACGTCATTGTCACGCCCAATATGCGACCCTATCCAAAAGGAACTCGAAGGTCCCACCAAGGATAGACCCGCATATTGAAACGCTTTTGCAAGGTGGATATCATTACATCAACATTACATAATAGATGGGGATACATACATAAGGCATACAATGCCACATGAATACAACATCATCTTACATAAGATCACCATCCGACTACGGATGAAAACACAAACAGAAACTCAAACAACATCCACCCTGCTAGCCCAGGCTGCCGACCTGGAACCTATCCCCTGATCGAAGAAGAAGCAGAAGAAGAACTCCAAAACAAGCAAGCATCGCTCTCGCGTCAGGATCATCGCATAACCTGTACCTGCAACTGTTGTTGTAGTAATCTGTGAGCCACGAGGACTCTGCAATCCCATTACCATGGGTATCAAGACTAGCAATGCTTAAAGGGAAAGGAAGGGGTAAGTGGTGAGGTTGCAGCAGTGACTAAGCATATATGGTGGCTAACATACGCAAATAGGAGCGAGAAGAGAAGCAAAGGAACGGTCGTGAAGCTAGCAATGATCAAGGTGTGATCCTGAACACCTACTTACATCAAACATAACCCAGAAACCGTGTTCACTTTCCGTACTCCGCCGAAAAGAGACCATCACGGCTACACACGCGGTTGATGCGTTTTAATTCGAATCAGGTGTCAAGTTATCTACAACCGGACATTAACAAATTCCCATCTGCCACATAACCGCGGGCACGGCTCTTGAAAGTTTATATCCTGCAGCGGTGTCCCAACTTAGCCCATGAAAAGCTCTCGTGATCAACGAAGGATATTCCTTCTCCCTGGAAGACCCGATCAGTCTCGGAATCCCGGTTTACAAGACATTTCGACAATGGTAAAACAAGACCAGCAAGACCGCCCGCTGTGCCGACAAATCCCGATAGGAGCTGCACATATCTCGTTCTCAGGGCACACCGGATGAGCCAGACGTCGGGTTGGCATAGACCCTGGTTGCCCAGGGGGCACCGGACATCGCTCGGTTTGGACCAACACTTAGACAAGCATTGGCCCGGGGGGGCTAGAATAAAGATGACCCTCGAGGGAGCGACTCCCAAGGGAAAAATAGGTGGTGGTGAAGCAAATGGTTAAACCAAGGTTGGGCCTTGCTGGAGGAGTTTTATTCAAAGAGAACTGTCAAGGGGGTCCCATAAATCACCCGACTGCATAAGGAACGCAAAATCCGGGAACATAATACCGGTATGACGGAAACTAGGGAGGCAAGGGTGGAACAAAACACCAGGCATAAGGCCGAGCCTTCCACCCTTTACCAAGTATATAGATGCATTAATAATATAAGAGATATTGTGATATCCCAACATAACCCTGTCCACCATGGAGCAATCTTCAACTTCTCCTGCAACTAACAATGCTATAAGGGGGCTGAGCAAAGCGGTAACATAGCCAAACAACGGTTTGCTAGGAAGGTGTCAAAGGTTAGAGGTTCATGGCAATTTGGGGAGGCTTGAAGAACAAGTTATAGGAAGCGCAGCATAGCGATAGAACGAAGCAACTAGCATAGCAATGATAGTAGTGAGATGCAGGGTAGCGGTCATCTTGCCTGAAATCCCGCTAGGAAGAAGAATGAGTCCATGAAGAAGATGAAGCCACGAAGACAAACCAAGTGTAGACGAACGAATCCTCACGATCGCAACGAAACGGGAACTATCGAGAAGAAGCACGCAACATGGTAAACACACCACACATAGACAAGACATGATGCACAACAAGCATGATGCATGAGAAAGCTACATGAAGCTACTCATCGCAAGAGATGATGCAAACAAGAGCAACACATCAAGGCAAGTTTAAATGAGGCCGGAAACAACATCTAACAATTCCGGTAAGTCCTCATATGCATATTTAGAAATTGGTCCAGAACTGAATAAACCTTATGTTCAAGCTATTAAACAGCAAGTTAAGATGCACCAAGATGATCTACACGAAATTCTAGTCAAGTTACATATAAAGTTCAATTAGTTCGGAGCTACGGCCTAGAAGATATGAGCAAAACAAGTTAAGCATGGCATTGATGCAAAAAAGTCCCTTACTGACCATGAGCCAAAAAGGATCACAGGATATGATGGCACCCATGTAAACATGGCAAGTTATATGACAGATTCATACATGGCAGGAACAACAATAAGTAGGCATGTTGGCGAGCTTGAGCCACTCACCACAGAGCAATAAATGGCATGGCAAGGCAACCAACAGTAAGAAGACATGTTTATGAAGCTAAGCATGGCAAGAGAAAGTTAATAGGGTGCATGGATCACCAACAAAGCTCATGGCAAAACTGAACTTAAAAGTTAATCAGGCTGACAACAACATTATTTAGCAACTTTGGAGCAAGATTACAACATGTTACAACAGTCTATAAATGCAACCAGGGGCATGAATGGATATAGCATGACATGTTTAACAAAACATCCTTAGTGAACATCTCCAGATTATGCATAGAATGACTTGTAGCAGCAGGTTTACATAGCAACAAAATATGACAGAATCAGCCTAGCAAAACAACAACAGCAAGTACCCTACTTAACAAGCTTGATGCACTCAGTAAAAGACTCACAAAAATACATGGATAGCACCTCTGAAAAGATGGCATGACATAGAAAAAAACACATGTGGAGCTCATGCTCATAGGATGCACACATCAAATGCAACAAAAATGACAATTGAGCATATTCTGTTAACAGACAGCAGATAACATTATATAGCACTCTTGCAACAATGATTCAGGCATCAAGATGTACTCAAATGAACATGACACAATGGAATGAAATGAAGTACTCGTCGAAGCGAAAAATTTGACATATTACATGCACGAAGCGGAGTAGTATGCATGGAGTTATGATGCGATGAACATGGCATGAAAATATGACAGGAAAAGGACTTGGGCTATTTTTAACCTCGTGGAGAAGTGGACGGTGGGGTACGGGGATGACCAGATCCGGGTCGCGGGAGCGTGTTTGGTTGGCAGGACCGGTGGATCTCATCCAACCGGCCCAACCTCACCGGAGACGAGGGCAGCGAGGCCGGGGGAGCGCCGGCGAGGGGCTCCGGCGACGGGGGGCGACGGGATCTGGCGGAGGAGCGACGGCGGGGACGGGCGGCGCGTCGCCGGGACGCCAGCGCGGGA
>NC_057810.1:229968474-229971139 GCF_018294505.1 Triticum aestivum
GCTGGGCGGGCCTCGGCGGCGGGGCGCCTGGGGTGGGCACGTGGCGGCGCGGGAGTGGCTGCGGGCGGCGGCGCAGGTGTGTCCGGCGGCGGAGGTAGGTGGAGGCTAGGGTTAGGGTGGATTCATCCGCGAAAATGGAGGGTAAGGGACGTTTATATAGGTAGAGGGAGCTAGGAGAGTCCAAATGAGGAGCGGTTTTCGCCCACACGATCGTGATCGAACGAACGAGAGCATGGAGGGTAGTTTGCTAGGTTTTGGGTCACTTTGGAGGTCTGTTGGGCTGCACACAAAAGAGGCCTTTTACGGTTACCCGGTTAACCGTTGGAGTATCAAACGGACTCCAAATGGCACGAAACTTGACAGGCGGTCTACCGGTGGTGTACCAAGGCCGCTTGGCAAACCTCGGTCCATTTTGAGAACATTTAACACCCGCACACGAAAAGAGACAAGAAGGGGACGCCGGATGACATAGGAGTGCCGGATTGCAAAACGGACAACGGGAAAAATGCTCAGATGCATGAGACAAACACGTATGCAAAATGAGATGCACATGATGACATGATAAAATACAACACGCAAGCAAATGACATGGCACTGACAACGAATAACTGGCGGACACCTGGCGCATCGAATCCGGGGCGTTACAACACTCCTCCACTAACAAGAGATCTTGTCCCGAGATCTTAGGACCGAGACGGAAGGGAAAAAGGATGAGGTGAAACAAGAATTCAAGAGAAGAAGCAAAGAATCAAGAGCACTCGAGAAGAAGAGAGGAATGATGAGAATGACGAGAATCGAAAGCTCACGGAATCAGATAGACTATGAAACCACTCCAGTTAGAACGAGAAAGGAAAGGAATAAGAATGGAATAATTTAGGCAGCACTCCGGCTGAAACATGGAGGAATATTACACGAGCTTGAGAGGATGGAATGATACTTGATGAAGACATGACACAAAACCTCCGGAAAGAATTGAAAGAGTTGAATGAAAGTAACGGAGAAGAAAATGACAACTTGTGCCACGAATGAAATTGAAAGCATCTTTAGATGGAAGGTTTAAACGGAGTTCTTGAGAAAAATCAACAACGAAAAGAATAAGCTTGTTGTGGTCTTATAGGTAACATCTCAAGATCATAAGGTGATAACTAGCCACAAACAGAAATGCTTAGACATCTGGGAAGAACGAAGACATGCAAAACTCCACTTCAAAAGAATACGGAGAATTAATTGCACTTTGAGATGCAAGAACAAAAGATACTAGAACTCCTTGAACAAGAATCTTGATGAACACTTGAAAGAATGAATTAAATCCTTAACAAACCACCGTGAAGAACTCCGGAACCAAAAGGATGATGAGATAGAATGAAGGATGAAAGAATAAGATGAACCTTGCGATGATTTAGATGTAGGTTCTGACGAGATGGCCGAGGAAATTTGAACTCCGGAAAAGAAAAGATGAAACACTTGGAACTAGAATTTATTCACCAAGAACAAACTCCGAAGAAAAGGATTAATCACTTTGAGGAAAATAAGAATAAGATTTATTGTATGCTTATCCTTCATCAAATTAAATTGATGACAAGCAATGGATTTCGCATACTACTTATTCTTCTTGAAAAGGATTAAGGGGGGTATAGCACCAAAACTTGAGAAAGTCTTCATCAACCACCGGTAGGATTCGAAAAAACAAATGGATTAAAATGATAATCAAGGAAAAAGAATCTTGAACGAACCATCGTAAGAATTCGAAAATGACTGATGAAAGAGACTGAATCATCGGGAAGAATTAAGAGAACCAATATGCTCGAGGGGATTTAGATGCGAGAGAACAATGAGATCATGAGCTGATTAAAGAACACTTGAACGAAGCACCGGGATAATTAGATAACGGAAGCTGAAATGTGAGGACAAATAATTCTTCTGGAATGATGGCCTCCAGCGAAAAGAAATGGAAAAACAACTCCTGACATACTCCGGATGGTTAAGAAAAGAATATCTGACAAATGGAATAATTCGAAAGGATAGCATGAAGCTAAAACCACGAATCTCGAGAGAAGAGACAAGATTTAGAGGAGAAAGCTCTTCTTCGGTCTTCAAATGACGACGAGAAACACCACCAAAATTACTGAGACACTCCGGGGAAACGAAAGGCGAAGAGGTTGAGCCAACAATGAAAAGAATTTGAAAGCGATCTTGGAGATGGCATCTGGATGATGAAATCCTTTCTTACGTCACACTTTGAAAAGAATTAGAGAATAGCTCCGGGGAAATTAGAAGAGTCAGGTAAGATCCTGGGAAAAGACCTGTGGGTTAGGGCCCACTGAAGAGATAACACCGCTGGAAAGGGATGTTGAAGAGATAGATGATACACCGGAACAATTGAAATATTTGAATGAGGTGACAACCTCGAATTAATTGGAACACAGACGAATCTCCTGAGATGTTTTCCAAACTCTGGAAGGATAAACTGGCGAGAGGCGAACGATTAGGGAAAACACTTTAGCTGAGGGAAAGAATGTGATCAACACCAAAAAACTTGAGTTTAGTCCACCAGAAAAGAAAAAGAGAAGAAGAATGTCGAACAAAAGAGAATTCACCGGTTGAAATGATTGAGGGAAGAATGAAGAGACTCCACACGAATGGAATTGATGGTCGAAAGAGACTC
>NC_057810.1:229971390-229975526 GCF_018294505.1 Triticum aestivum
GAAAAACAAAGACAACTTGGAAGGGGGAACCGACGAATATCTTGTAGAGAAAACACCAGTTGAAATCATTGAGGAAAGAAAACACAGACTTCGCACGAGTAGGAAGGATACTCGATTACGGACTCCGATTCCGAGAAGAAGAAGGGAGGGCGGGTGGGAAAAACAAAGACAACTTCAGATAGGGAAAAACAATGACGTCGGAGGAAGAACTGAGGATTGATCTCGCGAAAGACAAAGAGGTTCGAGTCGACTTGACGAGAGATGCACCGGACAAAAAGAGGATGGACAACTCACGAAACTAACCACGTGATCCAAAAGAAAAATTTGAATGGGAAGAGGAGTAATTCAAAACACCTACGTCAAGATTCCACACCAGAGCGACGAAGGGGCTGAGGAGTAAAAAGAATTCCTACTCTCCGGTATAACTAGACTCCGAAAATAGTTTTCTTCTAGACTCTACAACGGCCAAACTACACGATCAATCAAGGGGGCTCCTAGGGTCGGTCGAGGCTCTGATATCAACTTGTCACGCCCAATATGCGACCCTATCCAAAAGGAACTCGAAGGTCCCACCAAGGATAGACCCGCATATTGAAACGCTTTTGCAAGGTGGATATCATTACATCAACATTATATAATAGATGGGGATACATACATAAGGCATACAATGCCACACGAATACAACATCGTCTTACATAAGATCACCATCCGACTACAGATGAAAACACAAACAGAAACTCAAACGACATCCACCCTGCTAGCCCAGGCTGTCGACCTGGAACCTATCCCCTGATCGAAGAAGAAGCAGAAGAACTCCAAAACAAGCAAGCATCGCTCTCGCGTCAGGATCATCGCATAACCTATACCTGCAACTGTTGTTGTAGTAATCTATGAGCCACGAGGACTTAGCAATCCCATTACCATGGGTATCAAGACTAGCAAAGCTTAAAGGGAAAGGAAGGGGTAAGTGGTGAGGTTGCAGCAGCGACTAAGCATATATGGTGGCTAACATACGCAAATAGGAGCGAGAAGAGAAGCAAAGGAACGGTCGTGAAGCTAGCAATGATCAAGAGGTGATCCTGAACACCTACTTACATCAAACATAACCCAGAAACCGTGTTCACTTTCCGGACTCCGCCGAAAAGAGACCATCACGGCTACACGTGCGGTTGATGCGTTTTAATTCGAATCAGGTGTCAAGTTATCTACAACCGGACATTAACAAATTCCCATCTGCCACATAACCGCGGCCACGACTCTCGAAAGTTTATACCCTGCAGGGGTGTCCCAACTTAGCCCATGATAAGCTCTCGCGATCAACGAAGGATATTCCTTCTCCCAGGAAGACCCGATCTGTCTCGGAATCCCGGTTTACAAGACATTTCGACAATGGTAAAACAAGACCAGCAAGACCGCCCGCTGTGCCGACAAATCCCGATAGGAGCTGCACATATCTCGTTCTCAGGGCACACCAGATGAGCCAGACGTCGGGTTGGCATAGACCCTGGTTGCCTAGGGGGCGCCGGACATCACTTTGTTTGGACCAACACTTAGACAAGCATTGGCCCGGGGGGGCTAAAATAAAGATAACCTCGAGAGAGCGACTCCCAAGGGAAAAATAGGTGGTGGTGAAGCAAATGGTAAAACCAAGGTTGGGCCTTGCTGGAGGAGTTTTATTCAAAGGGAACTGTCAAGGGGGTCCCATAAATCACCCGACCGCGTAAGGAACGCAAAATCCGGGAACATAATACCAATATGAAGGAAACTAGGGCGGCAAGAGTGGAACAAAACACCAGGCATAAGGCCAAGCCTTCCACCCTTTACCAAGTAATATAGATGCATTAATAATATAAGAGATATTATGATATCCCAACATAACCCTGTCCACCATGGAGCAATCTTCAACTTCACCTGCAACTAACAACACTATAAGAGGGGCTGAGCAAAGCGGTAACATAGCCAAACAACGGTTTGCTAGGAAGGTGTCAAAGGTTAGAGGTTCATGGCAATTTGGGGAGGCTTGAATAACAAGTTATAGGAAGCGCAGCATAGCAATAGAACGAAGCAACTAGCATAGCAATGATAGTAGTGAGATCCGGGGTAGCGGTCATCTTGCCTGAAATCCCGCTAGGAAGAAGAACGAGTCCATGAAGAAGATGAAGCCGCGAAGACAAACCAAGCATAGACGAACGAATCCTCACGATCGCAACGAAACGGGAACTATCGAGAAGAAGCACGCAACATGGTAAACACACCACACATAGACAAGACATGATGCACAACAAGCATGAGGCATGACAAAGCTATATGAAGCTACTCATGGCAAGAGATGATGCAAACAAGAGCAACACATCAAGGCAAGTTTAAATGAGGCCGGAAACAACATCTAACAATTCCGGTAAGTCCTCATATGCATATATAGAAATTGGTCCAGAACTGAATAAACCTTATGTTCAAGTTGTTAAACAGCAAGTTAAGATGCACCAAGATGATCTACACGAAATTCTAGTCAAGTTACATATAAAGTTCAATTAGTTCGGAGCTACGGCCTAGAAGATATGAGCAAAACAAGTTAAGCATGGCATTGATGCAAAATGCATACAAACATCAAGAAAACACCTCAAAACAAGGATTCAATATGATAATATGAAACTACATGCAATTCTAAGCAAGTTTCATATAGAGCACACTCAAAACGGAGCAACGGTTCAACATATACACTATATAAGATATGACAACAATCTGTCCAAAACAGCAACTAGGGATATTGCAAGCATCAAAACAATATGCTACAGTACCACAACATAATAACAAAAGGCATAGGCATTAAGTACAGGTAAGGCATGATAAAACATGAACACTAAGCTATCTCCAGAAATCAATAGAACATGCTCAAATGACATGGCAAGATTGCAAATAATAACAGTTTCAGGCTTAGCAGAAATAACATCAGGTTGCAATGTTTAGAGCTATCAAACAACATTTTATAGGAACTTATCATGGCAAACAAAGGCATGGCATGAATCTACTAGTTGCATATAACAAAAGTTCCTTACTAACCATGAGCCAAAAATGATCAGAGGATATGATGGCACCCATGTAAACATGGCAAGTTATATGACAGATTCATACATGGCAGGAACAACAATAAGTAGGCATGTTGGTGAGCTTGAACCACTCACCACAGAGCAATAAATGGCATGGCAAGGAAACCAATAGTAAGAAGACATGTTTATGAAGCTAAGAATGGCAAGAGCAAGTTCATAGGGTGCATGGATCACTATTAAAGCTCATTGCAAAACTGAACTTAAAGTTAATCAGGCTGACAGCAACATTATTTAGCAACTTTGGAGCAAGATTACAACATGTTACATCAGTCTATAAATGCAACGAGGGGCATGAATGGATAGAGCATGACATGTTTAACAAAACATCCTTAGCGAACATCTCCAGATTATGCATAGAATGACTTGTAGCAGCAGGTTTACATAGCAACAAAATATGACAGAATCAGCCTAGCAAAACAGCAACAGCAAGTACCCTACTTAACAAGCTTGATGCACTCAGTACAAGACTCACAAAATACACGGATAGCACCTCTGAAAAGATGGCATGACATAGAACAAAACACATGTAGAGCTCATGCTCATAGGATGCACACATCAAATGCAACAAAAATGACAAATGAGCATGTTCTGTTAACAGACAGCAGATAACATTATATAGCACTCTTTCAACAATGATTCAGGCATCAAGATGGACTCAAATGAACATGATGCAATAGAATGAAATGAAGTACTCGTCGAGTCGAACAATTTGACATATTACACGCACTAAGCGGAGAAGTATGCATGGAGTTATGATGCGATGAACATGGCATGAAAATATGACAGGAAAAGGACTTGGGCGATTTTTAACCTCATGGAGAAGTGGACGGTGGGGTACGGGGATGACTAGATCCGGGTCACAGGAGCGTGTTTGGTTGGCGGGACCGGTGGATCTCATCCAACCGGCCCGACCTCACCGGAGACGAGGGCAGCGAGGCCGTGGGAGCGCCGGCGAGGGGCTCGGGCGACGGGGGGCGACGGGATCCGGCGGAGGAGTGACGGCGGGGACGGGCGGCGCGGCCGGGCGCC